>NC_059295.1:15838440-15873440 GCF_017591435.1 Portunus trituberculatus
TTATTCTGTGTATTGTTTCTTTATTTCATAGATTTTGTCTAACACAAGGTGGTTTCCAGTGTACAGTTAGTTTCTCAATGGTTGCAGTTATAATAATCCACATGTCTAATATTTACTGGTTGTCTAATCAATACTCATCCGAAACGAAATTTTGCGAGTTATTTCTCCTTTCTTAATTGATTCGTGGCAGGTTTATTTCAATGCATGTTCAACCCAAAGGAGCATGTTCTGTATATCATTGTACATTATGTTTATTTCCATGCTCACCCATCTGAAGCTAAACTTGAAAGCTTGGTCTTTTTTTTTTTTTTTTTTCTTTGATACAAAAAGTATTACTAGTATAGGGTACATATAACTAGCTTTAACAAATATTATACATCATTATTTAGGCCTCATACATTATATTACTGTTCATGTTCATCCATTTTCTATAACTAATCTAGTCTACTTGATATTTCATCGACTCAATATAAATGTCTCAGTTAACACGCCGCCTTTTTATTTATTTATTTTTTTTCTACGCATTATCTAGTCCCAATGTGCAATATTTTTCTTAAATTTTTATTCATCTGAATCTTAATTCATACTTCTAGCGGTGATCTCAAGTAATAAATCAATTTTTATCTTTTTGTCGCAACTTACTTCGTCGAAATAATCCTATTTAATCCGGTCAAAGTACCCTCCTAGTGATATCGAACGTCTGTCAGTTATGGCTTATATGCTGATAGCGGCACCAATGACCAAAAGTGACTTATTAATCATTCGTCTTCGGAGACAAACCATCATTCAAATATCAGTGCTAGAATCTATTACTTTATCTTTAAAAGGAAAGCAATTGTTTATTACTTAAGGCGTGGAATACTCAGATGACAGTAATGCGCCGACCAGTAAGGCTGAGAAGAGAAGATGGCTAAGTTCGATATATAATTCAAAGACCAATACGAGCACCGATCAAGGAAGCCAGTAGATCGGTAGAAGAAATTAAACCTTACAGTCCACAATAAATACCTTCACTAGTTCAAATGCTACGAATATTCTACGTACTTCAAGAATAGGTATGCCTAACAAGGACGACGTTAAAACTACCTACAACAAGACTTGGATTCCTCGATCGTTGGCCCTTCTTCCTCAGGTACTGAAAGGCATACAGGAGTTTACACCTAAATGACCGCCTTCAAAAATTCGGTCAGTTATCCCTCTGGTGAATGAAGCAGGCCGGCTTTCAGTTCTGTCCCAACAAAAGATGAAGTGAACCACGTGCACCCCCAGACGCCGCCAGACATCTGTGAACCTATTGTGGCGTGGGCCGAAGCAGCAGCTGTGCCACCCGCCGCCACGCTATCGATTCAACAGGAACACCTCTGCCGCACTTTGCCGGTATTCAAGTCAGTATTCCTCTGCAAGTACGGCACGTCACCACAAGGCTAACACTCACCTAAGGCCTTCATGAACTCGTCGAAGCCCTCGGATGTTTCCATCTTGTACTTTCCCACGATCTTGGCCATTTTCGTTGAGTTGGATGGCGTGTGGCGGTGCTGTACTGCTCTACTGCCTGGCTTCCCT
This sequence comes from Portunus trituberculatus, assembly GCF_017591435.1. Lineage (NCBI taxonomy): Eukaryota > Metazoa > Arthropoda > Malacostraca > Decapoda > Portunidae > Portunus > Portunus trituberculatus. The sequence continues at coordinate 15,840,004 of NC_059295.1, forward strand.
ACGACTGGTGACGAACTCGGCAAGGATTGACTGCTCTTGCCCACACGTGTTCTAAGGCGGGAGTTACCAGATGTCGCCCACCATTCAGAATATCGCTGCTGCTCCCACCGTGATGCTTGTCGTGTATATTACGATAACTGTGGTGTCCTTGTCGTGGGAAGCCCAGCAGTTTTTGGTGGTAAGCTCATAATTGGTCTTTTTTTTTTTCTTGTTGGATAAATAAACGTATGAATTACAAGACAATCCCCTTAATTCTTACTTATATGTTTATTCTTTTCTTAATTCTATTCGTGAACTGTTAAACTAATTTATTCATCTGGCTTTTCTTTTTTTGACGAATAGCCTTCCTATATACTTTGATGCATGAGTTATTTTCTTAATATCTACTTATAACTATATGGATTCTCTCTCTCTCTCTCTCTCTCTCTCTCTCTCTCTCTCTCTCTCTCTCTCTCTCTCTCTCTCTCTCTCTCTCATCGATGACGAAAGCTATATAGTTGTGAGTTTTCTAATCCTGTTTATTTGAAATGTAATGTAAATAATGATGATATGTTTGTTCAGTGTTTTTAGGGAAATATCAAATTACACATTCACAAGGTAACTGAGGCAACATATATATATATATATATATATATATATATATATATATATATATATATATATATATATATATATATATATATATATATATATATAATCAGCGCGTATTTCCTCAGTTTCGAAGTCTTCTTTCTTCTTCAATTTTCTTTTCTCTTTCTTTCTTTCCTTCTTACTTTCTTTTCCTTCTTACTTATTTTCATACGCGTTTTTATCTATTCAATTTTAGTTGACTATTTTTTTGTTTTTGTTTGTTTTCATTTCCTTTCTTTATCCATTAATTTCTTTTAGCTGTTTATTTTTCATTTATTTTTTTTCACTTTCTTCTATGTTGCTCTTTTTTCTTTATTTTTTCCCTTCTGTAATGAATTTATATGTCTAATTGTTTCAGTGGCACAGAGGAATCTCAGAAAAATTCCTACTATGTCCTCGAGGTACAGCGATCGTTTCAGAAATAAACCCCTTACAATATACCATCCTATTAATCCAATACTCCATCAAAGCAGACTGTATTATGCTTCCTGGTCGAGCTCATCACACACACACACACACACACTGAGCTCGTTCCGTAGAGTAACGTCTGGCTGTCTCGTCAGAGACTGCAGCAGATCAAACAGTGAACAGATCAAACAGTGAACACACTTCCAAGTAAGCCACAATCATATGATAATCATCTCATCCTCTAGTGACGCCATAAGATTGTTGCACATGCTATACCAGTAGCATACACGACTTGAGCTAACTGACTTTGCATTATTCATTTCTTTCCTCACTTCATCATGTCACGTGGTGCTAAACCAAGCAACTAAGCGTTTTGTTGTTGTTGTTGTTGTCCTTCGCCAGTTTTTCCCTCTTACATAAAAAAAAAAAATGTTGTGTAGTCTTGTATATAGTATCCAATTTGCAAACATTTCAACATTTTATCTCTCATAATTCTAAACAGGCTCTACCAGTAACATGCAAGATAACAAGGTTTTCCAGACTGTCTGCTTGATTCTACGTAATGATATACCGAAAACATAACACCAATGGGGGAAAACCAGCCATGAAAGTTCCCTAATCATTCCTGTTATTTTTAAAGACAACCATGCTGATGTGTTCATGGTGTCACTCTTCTCTCATCACGTACAACCTCCCAAGTGAATGTGTTTGCTTGTTCTTCCTTTGTGTTTCTTTTGTTTCATCCCACCACGAATGTTTATGTTAGTGAGTTGCGGGACGATTTCATCTTTTAGTATGAAGGTTAGCAAGACTGTTTAGACTGCTTACATGATTCTAGTGATGGTTTGAAAAAAATATTGCATTGTCACTGGGGAGCCAGCCATGGGAGCCGTTCAATCATTCCTGTAACCCTTGAAAACAATCCTGCAGGAGAGCTTCGTTTAAAAAGAATAAAGTTCTTACCATGGTTTCCTTCGTAGCTTATCACGTACAGTTTTCTTGGAATGGAAGGCTTACGTATTCTTCCTTTGTGTTTCTTTGTCTCATTCCTCATTCTTAACTTATCACGTACAGTTTTCTTTGAATTGATGCTTCCTTGCTCTTCCTTTGTCTTTCTTTTTCATCCCATCACGAGTGCTTGCGTCAGTAAGCTACAAGGTGTTGAGTAATGCCAGGACGAGACAGAGAAAGTAGTGGTGTCTCCCAGAAACATGCAGAGGACTCACCAAGGTGGGTCTCAATCTGTGGGAAAATATAATGTGATATTCCATGTATTTGCTGTGAAGGAAAGTTTGAGAATGCTCTTCCATTATCTTCACAGGAAATACTAGCAAGAAAAGTTTGTAAATATGTTCTTCGAATCGTCAGTCTGTACGAGTAACGTTGGTCACTGCAGCTGAATTTATTTCCTGTTTCATTCGTCATTTACCACAGCAGCTTGCCTCTCTTGTAAGAGCACTCTCTCTCTCTCTCTCTCTCTCTCTCTCTCTCTCTCTCTCTCTCTCTCTCTCTCTCTCTCTCTCTCTCTCTCTCTACTACTACTACTACTACTACTACTACTACTACTACTACTACTACTACTACTACTACTGTTACATTCTTTTCATCTCCCTTTGTTACTAGTGGAAATAACCGAAATATTGAAGGATTTCCATAATTCTAGAGATAATCAACAAGATTTCTACGTCATCAATAGAAAAAAAAAAAATAGCAGTGTGAAAAAAAAACTACAAATAATCTCCGTAGCTTTTGAAATATATATATAGTACTCAAAATGGTCCTTATAAGGAAACAAAGCCTTTCTAAATAAGAGTCTTCTTGGCTGAGAATCAAAGCCACACAAACATTTAGAAGACAAGAACATGAGGAAAGCCACAAGAAGCTGACACGTGGCAGTTCTTGTGTAGTAGCACTTCCTGCGTCCGTCTCTAGTCCCTGTGCATGAATCTGTGTAATCTTTAAGTTCACTATTCACTCTGCACTAACGACCTGATAATTAAGGCTATCCAATTCTGAACCCCTATTTGAAAACTCATATCTTTCGATTCCTCTTTTGAAAGTAAAACTAAAACTCGCCGAAAAGATTTCCTTGATGCATGCTCCATTATCTGGTTAAACGAAGGAAATACGTACCGTACTGCAGACAGCTTGCATGTTGCACATAACATGCATGAAAACATCTCTTTTTCTCGGAAAGGGATAACGCTAACTTCCTTTGTGCCACAGAACAGGACGGAAACAGCAGTCACTCTACCCCTTCTCTCGCTTCATTTTTCATTATTACCATTGTTATTATTAGTTTTGTTATTACCATTCTTATTCTTATTCTTATTATTATTATTACTACTATTATCATGGTATTATTATTATTATTATTATTATTATTATTATTATTATTATTATTATTATTATTATTATTATTACTATTATTACTATTATTATTATCATTATTACTACTGTTTCCTTTTTGTTATTATTATCATTGTTGGCATTTTTAGTATTATTGTATTATTATTATTATTATTATTATTATTATTATTATTATTATTATTATTATTATTATCATTATTATTATTATTATTATTATTTATCATCATCATCATCATCATCATCATCATTATCATTATTATTGATATCATTAATATTACTATCTAATTAATATTACTATTTGAATTACTATTTAAACTACAATTTGAAAGAGGTTAGGATTAAGGGATATAAAAAGACTCACTCAGACGCCAATCCCAAAGAAAACAACCAAAAGGATTGTTCAGAATCATAAGAGAAGCGTATTAAAACCTCTCTCTTGAGAAAGTTCAGCTCATGAATAGAAGAAACCCAGAAGCAGGCAGCGGGTTCTAGGCATGCATACAGCGGTCCTTCTTTTATCGCATGCTCTAAGATATATTAAAAAAAAAGATGAATAAACAATTGCACCACATAAAGAGGATAATTGGGCATAGTTATAGATGGTACATAAGCGTTCGTGATCTTAAAAAGTAGCCAAGGATATAATGTGCTAAGAGAGCAAAGAAAAAATACAAGAGAAAGGAGAGAAGGACATGCACAAATAGGCTACGTTTCTTTACAAATAGAACAATGTATTAGTGGATGCAATTAGTCACCAGAGGAGGAACATATTGTCTTCAGATCACATTGTTCAAGAGATTATGGCCATTTCGTATTATGAGAGCAGTTCCTCAGTCAGCCTTCTTCGTTTGCTAGCTAACCATTAAAAGTGTTTCAGACGTGATCAGGTTCCACAGGCAACTTTGGTCGCTGATTTTCTTTCGGGAGGATAAAAAAAAAAAAAATAAATAGATAAATAAATAAATAAATAAATGAATAAATAAAATAAAATGAAAAAGAAATAAAACTAGCAAGACAAGACTAAAGGGCTAATTCCACGGTGTTTCTGTAAGCTACTCAACCAAAACGCTTTCTTTATTGGTAAGTTCCCGAACAAACAGGAGACTGAAACTGGCCCCTTGAGACGGAACATTAGTATGCCTGACTCAGTCTTGAACAAAAAGAAAGAGAACACAAGAATATAAATTACTTATGCATCAAGCCTTCTGTTTTCCAGCTTATACACGATTCTTGAGTGATAAAAAAGAATACAGTTAGGGATTCAGTGTGACCATGTCCGTCTTCCTTATCTGGCTGCACCTTTCCCACATCAGAGAGAGAGAGAGAGAGAGAGAGAGAGAGAGAGAGAGAGAGAGAGAGAGAGAGAAAGGGGAAAAGAAATAACCATCTTATCATGCATCTAACCACTTACTTTACCTGCGCAGTTAAAGGAACAAATTGGACATTTGAACATATTGCTAGGTAAGAAACTCTTGATCTCTTTCTCCTTATATATTTCTGACCATAGACGCCTAAATAGTTAAAACTTAATTCAGTAATTCTTCATTCTCACGTCCTTGTCCTCATTCCGGGATTGTGTGTGTGTGTGTGTGTGTGTGTGTGTGTGTGTGTGTCTGTCAAAGTGGCCTAAAGTCACGCACGCTCGTACACACACACACACACACACACACACACACACACACACACACACACACACACTAACACTAATGATAATAATAATGATAATAATAATAATAATAATAATAATAATAATAATAATAATAAAGCTTACAATAGTAGTCGAGGGTTGCATGCAACGCGCTGTATGTATAGTATGTATATGCACACTCGTGAGATGGTGTGCATGCGTTGCGATTTCCCACTCGTTTCTAACACGCTGCATTTAACCTCGTCGATTTTAACACTTCCCTTATTAATCATTCGTGGTTTTCCTGAGCATCATTTAAACACCCTTCATCCTCGTCTTATCCTCGTCTCTTAACACTTTCCTTCATTCGTGGTTTTCCTGAGCATCATTTAAACACACTTCATCCTTGTCTTATCTGTCCCCTAACACTTCCCTTCACTCATGGTTTCCTGAGCATCTCTCCTTGAAACACCCTTCGTCCACGTCTTATCCTCGTCCCTGTTAACACTTTTCTTTATTCGTGGTGTCCTGAGCATCTTTCCTTTAAACATCAACATCCTCGTTTTAGCCTCGTCCCTGTTAACGCTTCTTTATTCGCGGTTTTCCTGAACATTTCTCCTTACCCTTCATCCTCGTCCCCATTAACCCTTCTCTTTATTCATGGTTTCCTGGGCATCTCTCCTTTAAACACCCTTCATCCTCATCTTACTTAGTTTATTCGCAATCTGGCTTCGTTATTTGTTAAACAGCTCATATATCATAATTTCTTCAAGTCTTTCACCATCTCCTTACATTATCGTTTTCATTCATCTCCTTAACGTCGTAATTTGTTATGCAGTTCTTATTATCAACATCTCTTTTATCCTTTTAGTATCTCCTTACATACATATGCGCTTCTTTTAATTATTATCCTCATCATTCTGTTAACATCGTCACTTATTATAGATTATATATATCATCACGTGTTTTAACCCTTTGGCAACTCCTTATATACACACTACTCTTAACATTATCCTAACCACACTCCATATACACCCTTCTGCATAGCGCATGCGTAATAGAAACCACCCAGAGGGGTTCGATCGAAAGTAAAGTGTAATTCAAACCCAAGCGGACACTATCACTGATTTTTTAAACACATTGCTCTCTCACTACGACTATTTTCTAATGCCACTGAGATGATTAACCGCTGTTCTCAAGGGTGTTTCTCCTGTTAATTATGCAAAAATCTTATCAATCTGTCACTACAAACACATACACATCCTTAGAAACACTTGTAACTTGAAATAGAGCCTTTTGAATGCAGTGGAAGTTGAGCGCGCAGATGTGTTTCAGAATATGTATGGTCTCTATCAGGTTACCACGCCACGTCGGTGTTTGATAGCTCGTCTTTCAATCTGTTACTGATCTGAGGTTGAAAGGAATGTGATACGTGGTCATGTTTTGAACTAGAGAGAGAGAGAGAGAGAGAGAGAGAGAGAGAGAGAGAGAGAGAGAGAGAGAGAGAGAGAGAGAGAGAGAGAGAGAGAGAGAGAGAGAGAGAGAGAGAGAGAGAGAGAGAGAGAGAGAGAGAGAGAGAGAGAGAGAGAGAGAGAATGTGTGTGTACATGTATGTGTGTATATAGTACGAATAAGTCTGGCTAGCATTAGCGACACTATTCTGAGCATGAAGAAAGACTTCAGCAGCAGGAGAAGGAAGAGGAGAAGGAGAAAGAGGAGGAAAAGAAGAAGAAAAAAAGGGAAGAGGAGAAGGAGGAAGAAGGAACAACAACAACAACAACAACAATACTTACTACGCACACATACACATGACCCGAGGAAGACAATGAAGAGAGACAAGCTTGTAGAGTGACTTTACAGAAACGTTTACTCTCCACCACAGAGAGAGAGAGAGAGAGAGAGAGAGAGAGAGAGAGAGAGAGAGAGAGAGAGAGAGAGAGAGAGAGAGAACAGGAGAAAATAACAGCCAATCGTGCCTTAACCCTCCCATTATGCTCCTTATAAACGATCCTTGACTGTTAAAAAGAGAGACAGAGACAGAAGAAAAAAAAAAAAAAACGACACGGACGTGGGTCAAAGGATGAATCACGTCTGCCCAGTGGATGGAACCAGACAGCGGGACAGACGGACACACAGACACCCCACTCGCCATGAGAAGAGAAGAATGGCACTAGCCCTAACCACCAAGTGTGTCATAAAGACGCCACTAAGCAGCCTTGAGTCACCACGCAGATACTCGGCTCGGGTTCTCACGCTAGGCTGCTTCTATACCCTCGCCTCTGCTGCTGCGTAACATATCCGGCGTCCTCCCTCAAGGTTCTGCGCCCTCACTACATTACTCCTTCACTAGCTTCCTGCTACACTATATTTCTCACTCACTAAGTTCCTGCTTCACTAGATTCCTGCTACACTCGATTCCTGTCACGCCATATTTCTCCTTCAATAGATTCCTGCTTCACTAGATTCCTGCAACACTATATTTCTCACTCACTATATTCCTCCATCACTAAATACCTGCTTCATTAGATTCCTGCTTCACTAGATTCCTGCTGCACTATATTCCTCCCTTACTAGGTTCCTCTCTCACTATAATTCTACCATAATTCTATGTTCCTCTGTAATTAGCTTCCTCCCTCTCATACTCATCCCTTATCCATCCCCCTCTTTCACTTCGAGTGTAGGACATTAAAAACACTCGATTATTAAGTGATAGAAAATTTTCATAATGTGCGTGGGGCAGAATGTCGAGATCTGATTTTTTTTTTTTTCCTGCCTATAGTATATTTTACGGATGGAAGAAAGATTGTTTTTCGCTAACGATATTTCCCACGGTGACTTGTTACTCATGCATGTTTTCAGTTTTCTGTTTTAGGATCATGATGAAATAAGGCAAGTTGCAATAATACGTCAGATTTACACGTGGCGGTCCTTGTAATGAACTTATCTAGTTGTATCTACCTATCATTCTCCTCCATGAATTTATCTAATCTTAAAAAAAAAAAAAACTAATGATTCGGCGCTAACGATTTGATGAGTTCATTCCATTCATCTATCACTCTATTCCTGAACCAATTCCTTCCTCTTTTTTTAACATAACTTTATCAGATTTGAAAACATTTCTTATTCTATTCTGATTAATGGTTTTAAATGAAAGTTCTGCTTGTTACCCTTATTATATTCCCTTTTACCACTTACACATCTCCTTAATTTACGTCTTTTTTTTTTTTTCTTAACTTGTAAGGAATACTTCTCATCCCATGTTTCTTTTAAGTTTTCCATCATTCTTCTTTGTATACTGTTCTAATATGTATCATTCCTACACAGCATAGTCTAAATGAGGTCTGACCAGCGCCAAATATAACTATGATGTTATATCGGCGTAAATGAGTAACAGGAAACGAAATAAACCAAAATGAGAGAGAGAGAGAGAGAGAGAGAGAGAGAGAGAGAGAGAGAGACCCATTATTAGAGTTTCGAAGGACACAATTGCCATTCTATAGGTTCTTAGGCATCTTTTTCTTATTTATGATGCAAAATTATCACAATTCTTATCAAACTCTCACTGGAATCATAAAAGCTCCATTGAGAATTCCTAATAACTCTCAAAATAGTACATATAAGAAGCAGAAATGTTTGAGAATAATCAGAATACGAATCCTTATTAAACACCTCACCGATTCCTGCTACTGTTCAAAATGCTCAACATTAGATACTGATACATTTAGAATTAGGTCGTCATAGGTGATAGGTCTTCTGCAACCCCACCAGCAGGTCTTTCCAGGGTTCCCTCAGGTTCCAGGTGTTCATATGCTCCCCACCCCCTATACGAGCACCAACATAATTTCCAGGTGCCATCTCGGTGTGAAACTTTGCACTACCATCTCGAGGGTTTACCATGTTAGATTATTGATGTTTTCACTTTTTTTTCTTTCTTTTATATCCAGTCTTGTCTAGGATATCACGTAAACTTTTGTAATCTCTTGGAAGAAGTAAACACACACACACACACACACACACACACACACACACACACACACACACACAGCAGCAGCAGCAGTGGTCTCGAGTATTTAAAATACCTTTGCACTTATTGTGAGCCGACTCAGCACAACTTCAATCTCGCTGCATCATCACAGCCGCGCCTCCTTTCCTGCTTTCGAGCCAGCCTGGTACAAGATTGAGTTATACTAGTCTTGTACTGTCTCGGATGAATTATATACCAAAAAGTCGTGTTTATTATTGCATTGACAAAATATTATAGGTAGTGTTTTTTTTCACAGCACAGGGTACCGGATAATAAATAAGTATATATGAGTTTAATATAGAATAATCATTACTGCAACCTTTGTATGCTTGGGCCACGCAGGCTTGTCGATTTCGAGACACAAGGAATTATCACTAGATATCGTGTAATTGTCTCGCCGCGTCCAGCAGGTTCAAGATCTGCTTAGCGCTGCCTCACTGATATCTGATATACGTAATAAAGCATCATCAATGGTAAACGGAAATTGTATAACATGTAATGAAAAGTATATAGACTATTGCACCTATATACTGAGATGGGGATGATCACAGCGATGTCAAAAAGGCACACAGAGATGAACAAACAGTAGTAGACTTGAAATTGCCATTGAGAGGCATACAGTTTATGATGAGCAACACTGTTTGATCTAGAGATATAGAGGAGTAAAGGCGAAGACTCTTATGTTATGAAAATCCTCATCCCCTTGTGCACCAGCCATTAGCTAGCGTTGTTTAGTACTTGAAAGTCGTTGTTGTGAGGCATGACACCGTTTGAAGTGAAGGTCACACGCACCGGCAAAATGATCATGGTCAGAGATGAACCCGCATAACGCCCAGTGATGCTGGTGTGCTGAGTGGTGAAGGATGTGCTGGAAAAAAAAAAAAAAAAAAAAATGGAAAGGCAGATTAGTGTGGGTGACCCGGTTAAGGTGTTGCTGCCAAGGGAGCGAGATTATCTTAATTAAGGAAGAGAAGCTCGGTTGCCGCTTTAACGAAAGCCCAGACAGGGGACGGCCGCTGACCCCATGCGGGAGGAAGGGAATGGGTCGGGAGAAGCCGTGGCCACAAAGAGCTAATGGTGAATAGTGACTTCAGTTTTATGATGGATTTTAATTAAATAATAAGCGCAGAAGTTTTAAAACCATGGATAGAGCAAACAGCAACAAGAAACCAAGGAACCTAAACTTGCCTTTAACAAATTTCTTGACCATCCCCACACATAACCAGTGTCCACAAAAAAGCTACGTTTACGTTTCTTCTTTTTTTTTTTGTGAAGTCATTATCATTGTCATTAGATATCTGTTCATTTATCTATTTATTCATTTACTATCATTATTTTTAGAGCAAAGCGATAATTTTCCAGAACAGTTAATAAGCTTATTGTCACTACAACATAGATCTGATCAGTGTGGTATCATGACTGGTAAAGTCATCACTCCATAAAGATAGGTTTGCCGCTAGGCGAGAGGGACAGTATTCTCAGCGCCACCCACGTCTTTATAGGAAACGCGAAGAAACAGACCTTTGATGGAGATGACATTGATTCCACAGCCTGCACTCTGTGGGCAGGTCCAGGAATATGTATCTGACAGATGGAGAGTGGCAGGTCAAGGGCTTGTTGACAATACAAGACTAGCCACACGAGACGACGTTAAACCCGAAAACTACGTAAGCGCAGCTGCAGGAAGGCGCCTGGGCCGCTAAACCAGCCTGGTGCTGGGCCCCCGTCCAAGAGTCGCAGCAGGTGTATTTATGAGTGTAGGAAGTTCCGGCAGGTCACATCTAGGCACTGCTGCAATGTAACCGTGTGTGGATTTTATAACTATTTAAATCACATATTACTGAAACTACATCGTTATTTCTATACTAGCTACGTACGTATTAATCATAACAATACACACCTACCATTTATTGCCACAAAATCTTTCTTCTTTTTCTCAGTTGACACTCACTTAAATATTTACGTATACAAGGTCTTCAATAAAAGGATAAAAGATCAGTTCTTTACAACGAAATGTGTGGGTGAAGGTCACAGCGACATGAAGGGGGCTCAAAGAGGTCTTTGACTCATCCTCTACCCGCATGAGGCGAGCAATTGAATGTTGCCGGCGAATGTGCATCGCGGCTGTGACTGACTGACTGACTACTTGACTGGTATGGCGCCGCTATTAGGCTTCTAAAGGCCAAGACATCTAGCCCAATCCACATTCACGTTTCTGTAGGTCGCCATTCACAGATATGAAGGGAAGGACATAGTGCTGGAGCGTTGCCAACTCCACCTGACCCACTCCCAGCTCAAGGCAAGTCTTATTGTCGAGTAAAGGATTCGTGATGCATAAACAAAATGAAAACTTTGAAACAATTTTTGGAGTGAATTGTGACTGTATCGAAATATGGTCTGATGACTATTGTTCCTTTTGCAGGCACTGAAATTTTTTACTGAGAGAGAGAGAGAGAGAGAGAGAGAGAGAGAGAGAGAGATTACAGGAGGATTTGTCATCGCAGTTTATGTTTTTCCATGAGTCTTCTACTTTTGTTTACCTTTGTAATGCTTTGCCGTTATATGTTGATAAATAAATGATGATGATGATGATGATGATATATCACGGTTAGTTACTTTCATTGTTCCGTCACCTTCTTTTACTTTTAACTATATTTTTCAAGTTTACGGCTGATCTCTCGTCTCATATTTGCTACCTTAATAAGTTTTACCTTTCACGCACATACTCATGAAAACTTTACTCTTGCATCACTTCAACAATCTTTACTTAACGTATTTATTTATTTTTCTTCTCTATTCCGTTTAATTGATCAATCAGTCTGGAAGAAATCATTATAGTAACTGATATCTTTCACCTAGTAATTTTCGGGTGAAAACATTCCTTAAAGCCTAAAATAAGAATCGATGACCGAATGGTGAAATTGGGCATACCAACAACGTAGATTTTCATGACGATTTTAGAGTGAAGAACCCATGTCATCGCATTCAGTAGTCATTACCTCTATATCAGATTTCTCTTTTACTTGCTAAAGTAAGCCTTACTGCCGCGGCTATACCCCCTCAGTTCTGTAGATAGATATTATAAATCAATGCAAAACGAGTAATGTAGCAGTATTGACCTGATGGTTCCAGCAAGAGTGGAAATGGTAAGCCTTCCACTCATTATCTCCATCTTACTCGTAGGTTTTATTGTTTGTAGCTTTATCTTTCTCTCCATGCCAAGTAGGCAAATATCATGAACTAGTGCTAGTATAACTGAGCAATGTGTATATACATATTGATCCTACTGGCACTCAACAGATTAAAAATAATTTACCTTTGCATTTTCTTCACATTAGCAGACCATATCCCTGTGCTGTGTTCATCCACCTGACAGCTCTGTGGTGCCCTTATGAATGAATGTCCCACCCTGGGATACACCAGAAGAAATTATTTTGAGTCACACATGCTACTTAAGCAGTATAACAGGCAAATGAATTTTTTTAGTATAATTCATTTAAGACTAATAAGGTTATGTATAGCCTTTATTGATAATAAATATATTTATATTCCAAGTTTACAAATATACATATACTGTTTTAATATAAATATCTATCGTAGATAAACATATACAGCATACAATAGAGTCCTCACTTTTACAAGTGATACACTCCATGTATACAGCAACAATCACTGATAAATGCAAAGGCATTGCATATTTTCTCCATGAAATACAGTACATGTATTTCTTTGCACTAAGAGATGAGTCCAGCTCCAGACATTTCAGTTAAGTATCACAATACTTTTCTTTGGTAAAATATAAAAACACAGCACACATTACTATAACAACATGGCAAACATATCAGGTTAACTAATAAACAGCATAAAAACAATAAAGACGAATAGGCATACAAATATGTATACCAAAAGGTATAGTCATTTCTGGCATAGACAAGCTATTATCACCTGCTTCTCCTTGTAGCTTCATATAACCTGCTCTGAATGTTACTTTGGTGCTTCTAAAGTATACCATACATGTTTTAGGAACAAAGTTTTTAACAAGATTGGTTTAATTGATGGCAGCCATCTTTCAGCACGCTAAAATAGCTGGGCTCCTCTTGCATCAACTGGTGGTCATGGCATATTTCTAAAACCTGATCCAATATAATATTCTTGTGGACACAGATAATGGCAAATTTTAACTGAAGAAAGTTCAGTGTGATGAAGAGTGGCACTGTGGCACTGACCTGTGATTCTTGGATCGCTATTGTACAGATAACTATTGAGAACTATCTATTAATTTCATGACCATTCATATCATAAACATAATTATCTGATGGCTAATTTCAAGCCATAATCACCACATAATCATTATTCCTTTTTTACTTTCATAAGTAGTCAGCTGCTTGTCATTTACTTAATTTGGTTTTCTTTGTAATTGTATCTAGTATGCATTCAGGATTTTTTTGCAGAACAAACTACAGACAGCACTTGATGGAGGAAATTTGTACAATGACTGACATGCAAAATTCTAACCATTCAATTAAAATAAATGCACTTTACCAACAAATACCTTGAAAATATCAGATATAGGACAACAAAAGAAAAAGTGGAAAATAAAGGGATTTGATTTTTTGACTGATAAGATGTGCTTGTAATAGACTGAACACTAATAACATTCAGTATCACTTGGTGTAAGAGAAGAGGGTAATGGAGTCATCCGGGTGTTGGCAGGTGATCAGCACTGGCCGGAACTTTTCAATGAGGTGCAGCAATGTGGAGCGCCGCAGATTGGCCCGGTACATTATCTCCTCCAGGTGGTGGTGCCCTCGAAAGTACACACACAATCTGTGAGGGAATGTCCATAAAAAATCAATTACTCATTGCAGGTTAAAGAATGTATGATAAAGGCTACAGTTTGGTGAATGTTGGGAGTAAAATCTGAATTAGCTACATGATACTGCACTCACAGCTGATTCAGAGGAGAAACTTACCTGGCTAGTAGAAAATTTGGAAGGGTACAAGAGTAAACGAGACTAAGAGTGAAGCACTGACAAGCAACAACTGCCAATAAGATATAAGATGGAAGATAGATGCAGTTGAGATGGACTATTACAATTATTTTGATTACATGTTGCTGTAGATGCAAAAAAAGTGCAGTGAAGTATAACACATATAAAGCAAGACAGAACAGAATAGGCTACAAGTCATGTGAAACTGAAACACACAGGTTATATGACAGTGTAGAGGTACTGAGTGTTTTGTGTAATATATATATATATATATATATATATATATATATATATATATATATATATATATATATATATATATATATATATATATATATATATATATACACACACACACACACACACACACACACACATATATATATATACAGTGGTACCTCAAGATATGAAATTAATTCGTTCCAGAGTGGCTTTCATATTATGATTTTTCGTATAATGAGTTGCGTTTTACATGTAAATTGCCTAATTCTTTCCAAGCTCTACGAAAACACAACATTAAATTTTATAATAGGGTAAAACCAGAATGAAATAAGAGCCAAATACATTTGAATCATTCAATATACCTGACCTAACCGTTAATACCTGTAAATGAAGTAGATAATAGAACATAATGCAATAATAAATGAATAATAATAATGCGAAAATTATACGAAAATGTGGAACCTTGCCTTTCGAGTGAGGTGATGTCCGAAAGCGAAAGTGGTGGCAGAGGAGGCAAACAGCAGAAAATATAGAAAATGGCAGGAAACATTAACACTCAACTTTACGAAACACTTGAAATTATTATTATTAGCTGTTACAAGTATTTCCAATACCATAATCCTTCCTGCAGCCTACTCGGCGTGTGGAGAAAATGGCCCGATCCCTCGTTTCATTGCAACACACACGTACGTACATGCACACGAACACACACACATGCCAGGTGGCTTTATACTTTTATTAATAGAACATCCAAATGGCTTACTCGTTCAAGCAAGAGTCAAAACTCCACTTGTGAATTATATTCATAATGTTAAAGACTGTGAAGCATGATTGCAAACTAAAATAAATACAAACTGCAGCACTGACACGTTCGGTTTCAGCGATTGGGCAAGTGATTCCGTAATGTAAACAATACGTCCAATACATGCTGTCGCCCGCCACTAAAACAAGAAGAGATGAACTGTTTCACTGTGTATACGTATTTACCTATGATGTTTTTATTTACATAGTTTTAAATTTGTGGTGAGTGCTCCAGCAAATTTGTAATGAGTGCTGAAACAATAGTGTCTTGCAGTCTCCTTGCTTCTGATGTTTTTGTGTTCAGTGGTCGGGTATATGGTGAATGAGTTCTTGTATGACAGACTTTTTTCTTAGAAATTTCTTTCAAATATTAGGGTGCATCTTCCAAGATGCAGCGTCTTGCAAGCCGTAAAATATGGTATTTATTTATTTATTTTTTTTAGTTTCTAAATGGCGAGAATTTTAAAATTTTCTGCACACAGGAATTTTGAGTTTTGTTTAGTATCTTTCGTATGCTGAGTAATTTTTCAAAATATGAAGTGAAAAAATCTTCATATCATTTTGTAAAATGAAATTTTCGTATACAGAAGTTTTCGTATCTAGAGGTACCACTGTATATATATATATATATATATATATATATATATATATATATATATATATATATATATATATATATATATATATATGAATATAGAAGGTGAAGATAAACTTGGAGACATGTTATAACTATGTATGACCTTAACACTCTTCTCCATCTCCAGCTTTTGAGTCTATTCTGGATGATATTCAATAACTTGTCTTAGCCATCCCAGCCCCAAAGAACAAGGCCAGCCTGGTACGTATATTAAGACACATTAGACACTGAATTAATAGAGAACAAGAGTAAACACTAACTTAGCAAACAGCTTAAGGTCCTCTGGGTTTTGTGCTGCTTCCACCTTCATCACCATTTCCTTCTCTGCTAGAGACAACACAGAGTCCAGCTGGTGGTGGACTGAAAGCTCTGGAGTAGTGCCAAGAGTCACACCAGGACTGGGACTCCTCTCATCACTGCAAACTATGACAAAAAGACATTGGTGCATCAATATCTAATTTTATAGTTTATTTTGAGATTAAACTAACAAACAATGACACAAATATGCAAATAGACATACAGTATATATGACAATAATAAGACCTGTAAATCCCAGTGATGCAAGTTATGTACCATTAACTATTGTCTGGGTAGCTAGTGCACATTACTCACCTGAGCCCAGGTCACTCTCTGAAGCAGGGTGGCTGAGCTGCACTGCTGCCCGGTGGAGGGCGTCCTGAGTTATGTCAGGGTGGTGGCCAGGTGGTGGCTGGGAGATCAGTGAGACAGGTTCCTGAGAGAGAGGTGGAGGCTCATGCACTGTTGGGGTGGGGATGCTGGTGCTGGCTGGAGAACTGGTGCCATGACTCCCCAGAGGCCCTGTCCCGCCAATCTCTCGGCTGCTTCCTCTTGAGTTGTCAGTATCCAGGGTAAGGGTGGGTGCCAAGTAAACATAGGTGTGCAGCTGCTGCAGCAAACCATGCTTTAGCAGCCACAGTATTTGCTGCACTTGCTCTTGCTGGTGATAAATGTAATCAGTCTCATAAGTCAAAATCTTAAATCAGACAAAATAGAAAATCAGCATACCTGATACAATGGTAGACAAACTTTCGTCAATTACAAAATAATATCTTCACATAAAGATTGAAAGCCAGCTACCTGCTGAATGGGTGAATTTATTGGATGACATTTGTCACTCAGTGATGTTGGAAGAGAAAAATCTGCTAACATGACATGAAGTGAAGCTCCCGGGAATTCATCACGGAAGGCATCGGCCAACTGGCTGTTTCTGGAGGATGAAAATACTTGTTAACAACAATACCTATCTATCTACAAAATTATAGTCATTCCTATTCTTTTATAAGAAAAAAACAATATTTCATATAACATTTTCATAATTATTTTACAGAGGAGTGACTAACATGCAGTCCCATGTTACACTAAAATTATCTTGTTTTGGCAAAAAATTAATTGAAGCAAATGTTCAGGAAGTGGGACAACAAAATAAACCATTATATTAAATGAGTTAAATACGTACTAAAGCGTACATTCCCATATAATCCACTCCTGAATACTCACATAACAGTTAGTGCATGGGGAGAGAGCACATACATATTTGTGCTGCACACTGGGTAGATGATTGTTGCCTTGCCCCAGTACACCAGATGACCCACCAACTGAAGACCAAACACAGGAATACAACTTCAAGCCTCAAGTAAGAAAAATCTTAACATGTAACAAATACACAAAGGACTTGTATTTACAAACTGTGTGTGTGTGTGTGTGTGTGTGTGTGTGATTCACTGTTTGATCTGCTGCAGTCTCTGACAAGACAGCCAGATGTTACCCTACGGAACGAGCTCAGAGCTCATTATTTCCGATCTTCGGATAGGCCTGAGACCAGGCACACACCACACACCGGGACAACAAGGTCACAACTTCTCGATTTACATCCCGTACCTACTCACTGCTAGGTGAACAGGGGCTACATGTGAAAGGAGACACACCCAAATATCTCCACCCGGCCAGGGAATCGAACCCCGGTCCTCTGGCTTGTGAAGCCAGCGCTCTAACCACTGAGCTACTGGACCGTGTGTGTGTGTGTGTGTGTGTGTTATTCACAACACCACTATTGCTGACATTGTCATTTATCTTTATCAGTATACCAGGCTGATTTTCCCACAATGAGAGTAGTTAAGAAAAGAGATCCACACAAATAAGTAAACAGAAATATGCAGTCTGCATTTTCATTAAAGGAATTTGAAACTGATATTTATCCTTAATTTTAATATCTTGCACATCTTTAACCAAAAGAAATGATTTTGTATTGCATTAATCTCTTCATTTTATCATCCAATACAAGGCCATTCAAACACAAGCTTCCATTGCCTTATGTCACACACTCACCATGAAGACCTGAGTGAGGGTCAGGTCAGCATCTGCTGCCAATGTAAAGAATGGAGTGAGATGGGACTCCTCTACATGAAGTAGTCTCCACAGGGCTGGGGAGGCATCAGGGGAGAGAGAGTGCAGCAGCTCTGCACGTTCAACTAACAGCAAGAAGGTGTGGTAAGGCTTCAAGGCTTTCAGTCCTTTTAGTAAACCCTCACACTGGAATTAAATAAAAGTAGATAATCACTATTAATTTTTGTGGGAAAAAAAAAAAAAAAAAAAAATCATTACACAATACTGACAAGTCACTCTTACAAGCTAGAGGTAGTAAACAGTTTAGAGAAACAAGATGTAGTTCATAGTTCTCTGACAAACTATTTCTTTTTAGTTTTGAATCTCAGCATTATTTCAAAAATTATCTTACATACCTTCCCAATTATGTACAGTACAATCAAGAAAATAATCATTATATTTATCGAATTTATTCAAGCCTCATTTGCAATTACTGGTTTATCTCTTAGTACAACAGGGGTTAAGAGTGTGAATAGTGTGTGTATGAATGTGGTACATTGTCTAAGCCATCCCATACACATAAATAGATAGGTAGCTTACATCAACTGGCAGTCCTGTTGCTAAGCTGCGGTGCACTTTCTGTGGCAAACAGAAACTAACTTCAATCCAGTTGTTAAGTCGGAGCTGAACAATACCTGAACCACATAACCTGAAGGAAAAACAAAAGTGTATTTGAGCTCAGTGTTTTTCCAAACACTTTGAAGAGATCCACATAAAGTTATCTTTCAGATTATGGAGGAAGTGTTATAAAAGAGTAACATAACATGCCACCTAAATAAATAATTTTGGTATGAGGCAGCTGATATACCAAGTTATTTGCACTTATTCCATATGAAAATCAAAGCTGATACAATTTTGAAGACCTTAGCTTCCTTACTCATCATAAGTTTGCTTGAGGTGTTGGGCCAGAAGACTGCGATCCAGGATAAGCTGGAAGGGTGAGACTTGACCATCTTCTGGGAGCTGAGTAGCCTGGGAAAGAAAGACATGTAATATTGATAGCATACATGAAAGCTACATGAGTACTACAATAGACCCTTTCCTTAACACTATCAAGGAATCAACCAACAGTCTGTAAGTTTTTAAATACATACCTCATCATGAGCTGCAAGCATTATTTTGGCTTGAGAAGACAGGAACTGACAACGATATTCTTCATGGCGTAAAGCAATGCCCAGCCGTTTACTGAGATCATGGTAGCAATTGACAACATCATGGTTAATAGTTGCCTGGAATACCAATTGCAATCAATATTTCTATAAAAAGATTATGGAATTAATCTACAAAGTTGTGTCATGGTAGTTTTTCATTTGATGCTCACATGAAACAGCCATTATAATAGATACATGGAGTCCAATCTTAACATTAAGACTAATCCTTACTTTTATGTGATATGGAAAAGATTCTTAATATTGCAACCTAATGACCCTTGGCCAAAAATTATGACAGGGTAAATGACTTTTCCTTTTGAGAATCAAAGTATAAATTATTAATTCCCTAGTATGTGATTTTCAAGAGAACTCTTCTATCATGTGGAGCAGGGAGTCTTTCAGTGATTTGGCCAGGCAAAGAGGAGAGATGAGCAATAAGTGAAATGATTGCAACTACACTATAGCAAACACGACAAATGAGGTGAATGGACAGTGTGACAAATTTTTGATGTGAGATTGACATCTGTGAAGCAAGGAAGAGTGATTGCATATAATTAACATTAAGCAAGCAGTTATGAGTACACAAACAGTGATATGACCTAGAATGCATTTGCTCAAATCTGATCCAATCAGCTAATGCCATTCACAAGTGATGTAGGTCTGGTATAGAGACATAAACTTAAATTCCAACAAACAATTTGTTACAATACTCTAAGCAGACATTAATAATGAAAACATGTCCAAGGAAAGCTAAAAAAAAAAAGAAAAGAAAAAAAATATGTTGAGTTTATCTAATGGCCAGGTACAGTGCAAATCAAACAATTAGTGAACCATTTTGTAATCCTCTGATAGTATCTTGTAGTGCACTTCCAGTGACACTTGGGTTTTGTATTTTCAAGATTAGATCAAGCTAGAAAGGTGTCTAGCTGATGGTTATGGGTTATGTATAATCATCATAGGCTATACTCAAACTGATGTCTGCCAGTTTCTTTTCAAACAATAAACAGATAAAATCTTCATAAATTAGCCATTCATTCCAACTTTGTGACCTTTAGTTAACAGAACACAGATGATTCACCTTCAGAGCAAAGACAATGTTGACAAGAATGATAGTGGAAGGCTTCCTCTTGCCCTGAGTTGGGGCTCGGACTAAGGCTGGGTTGAGGCGCAGTGGGTGACCCACAAACCTCACATCATTTACCTTCAGCTCAAACTTACTGTCGCTTAATTCACTCTTAACAGCAAAGAGGTTTGACAATGTCTGAGAAATATGAAAATATTAGAATACACAATACAGTAATAATATGCTTCAATTATATCAATTGATTGTGACTCTACATGCAACTGACCAGTGGTGCAGTGAGAGATAAATTTACATGGGGTGGAACCTGAAAATACCACCCCTGAAAATAATAAAAATGTGAGATTAGGCATAATACACTTGTTTATTATGTATATAAACATATATTATACTATAAATACATGAATTATAAATCAATATTTAGCGCATCTTCAATTTTGCAAAGTCTAAAGTAACAGTCTGAATATCAATATTCTCAATAGCCTTGCTTGTGGCATCCCCTGAGAAATGTGCCACCTGAGGCATTCGCCCTACTCACAACCCCCTATCACTACACCACTGTAACCGACTAACCAGTTAAAACTTCACCTTGTCATGAAAGCCAACAAGTTTGCCATTGGAAATGTTTGAAGTGTGCGGCTCAGGAGGAGTCTGAATGCTTTCCTCAGTGATCAGGGAGTATGGTGTTGGCCGCTTGTCTGCAGAGAAAAAACTTTCATGCATTTAATTTACTTCTAAATCAATACTATTTTCTGCAAGCAATAATACTGATACAATAATATGATTTCTGAGTTTAAAGATATACAAGTTAGGCACTACCAAAGTAAAAGGATCCTGTCACCAGGCCATCAGCTGGCACAATTTGTGGGATGCCAAAGTCACCAGATCTTAGCCAGATACGTATACACTGTAGCCAATCAAGCAAAAGAACTCTCCCATTCTCTCTCTTTCAACTAACCCTAACCCTAACTTTAACCTAACCTACCTAGCTAACGTAACCTAGTTGAGGTGACATGTACCGCTGATACATCTTCCTCAGAGCTTGGTTAGGTTAGTTAAGAGAGAGAGAGAGAGAGAGAGAGAGAGAGAGAGAGAGAGAGAGAGAGAGAGAGAAAGTGGGGAGAGTTCTCTTTTGATTGCTACAGTCTAGTAACTGCTGGCATCCATGTCTATAAAATATGCAAGTAAATAAATAATCATATAAATAAAGATTATTGAATTTTGATCAAGAAGCCGCGAGATTATCACATTGTCCCTGCCATCACTCACACACACCTTTTATCTTGGTTTCCAGCGTCACCTCGTCAGTGTAGGGGTATCGGAACAGCAGCCTGTCTCCTCTGCTCCCATTCTTCACTATAATTATGCACAGCGGGTCCACGTCCATGGCTGGCAGGGGCGCAGGAGCTGCACGCCTTGTTTCTCATACACGCCCTAGTGGTGGCAATAAATCTCAACCTGCTGTAGTATGAATAGGGCATCCCAACCCGCTCGCTGCCCACTTCTCCACGGCTCCACGGCAACCCTCCAGCGCGCCCAGCATGTGTAAACACCCACACTCTCTTTTTTACGGGCAGACTACAATAGATTGGGAATTATGGAACCCTTATGGAACATGTATCACCAAAGGCACCACACCATGCATGTCCCCCCATCTATCCTCGATAAGAAATTACTTTAGTCCACCAACTTTCAGACATTTTACCGTATATTTCCCAGGAAAATTTGATGGTTTTCAAATTGTAATCTATAATGAAAGCCTTCCAAACCCACTTTTAAAACCTTCAAGCCTCCCCAGCAGTTAAAAAGAGAGCGAAACAGATTATGGTCATCATACAAATTACAAGGGCTACACATGGTCGTCGCTCTCCTCAAGCTCAAATTACTTTAAATAATTTCAATCATGTTAATTCTCAATTCAGAAACTTCCATTTTATTTCTCAAAAAGAACATGAAGAGGCTCTTGTAAAAAACTTGCGTCATAACCCTAAAGCTCTGCACCAGTATGTGCGCAAGAAAAAAGTTTGTGCCCCGACAGTAGGTCCTTTAAAGTTAACAGATGGATCATTAACTACTGACTGTTATCAGATGGCTGAGTTATTTGCTGACAGTTTTGCCTCTGTTTTTGAGAACAAAAACTTGTATCCTGCTCCTCACCAACATAGCGACTCCCAAATTGCACAGACCAGTTTGGCTTCAGGAGTGGGAGATCAACTGAGGACCAACTACTGCTTACTTACAACTCTATCACATCATGGTTAGACAGTGGATATACAGTAGACTTAATTCTGTTTGATTTTTCTAAAGCGTTTGATGTTGTCAACCACACTATTCTCCTACAAAAACTTTCCTGTCTTGGCATCTCTGGTGTCCTCCTACAGTGGATCAAAGACTTCCTCACTCAGCGAACAATGTCTCCAAGCAGTCACAAGTTAATCCCCAGTGGAGTACCCCAGGGTCCAGTTCTCGATCCTTTACTTTTTATTATCTATGTAAACCACTTACCGTCTTACATAAAGAGTGATTGCAAAATATTTGCTGACGATCTAAAGATTTATCTGCCCATTCGTAACTTGCCGCACACCCATACAGTTGTTGACATATCTAACTGCCAACGTGATATCAACTCTATATATAGAATATCTAACTCCTGGGGGCTTTCTTTAAATATAGATAAGTGTGTCACACTGAGATTCAACAGAGGCACTTTTCCAGAGCAAGACACAGGCCCATATAACACCTACTCACTCAATAGTACAGATATACAAAAGGTTAATGCCCACAAGGATCTTGGTGTACTGGTTGACACTTCTTTACGCTTCCACATGCACATAAAAACCACAGTTAACAAGGCTGCAGGTCTGGCAGCAAATTTATTAAAAGCAACTATTTGTAGATCACAGAATTTCATGCTAAATCTTTTCATTACACATGTAAGACCACTACTAGAATACTGTTCATGTCTATGGAACACATGTTATCTTGGAGATCTAAAGATGCTAGGAAGTGTTCAGAGGTCGTGGACTCGACGGAATGACTAGACAGTCCTACAAAGAGCGTTTGTTAGCTCTTGACCTCTACTCTGTACGTGGATGCTTTACTCGTGCTGACGTAATAAAGTACTGGAAGATCTTCCACTCTGAATGTTCTATCTCTCCCAAGGATTTATTCATCACAACACCACATGCACATACTCGTGGACACCTTTTTAAATTAGCTCACCAGTACAGTTCAGTGGATCTTAGATCTCGATTTTTCTCATTCCGGTGTGTCCGTTTATGGAATTCTTTGCCTGACCGTTTTTTTTTTTTTTTTTTTTTTTACGTAGGGAAGAGGGCCAGCAGGGCAAAAAAAAGAAAGTTAGAAAAAGCCCACTTGAGCGCTGGCTCTCCAAAGAGTTCAAAAAGTGCCAAAACCGTCAGCCAGAATTAGGGGAGCAAATGCCTCGATACCTCCCTCTTAAAAGAAGACAAGTTGTAGGAATTCGGAAATACAGATGCAGGGAGGGAGTTCCAGAGTTTACCAGTGAAAGGGATGAATGATTGAGCGTACTGGTTAACTCTTGCATTAGAGAGTTGGACAGAATAGGGATGAGAGGAAGAAGAAAGCCTTGTGCAGCGTGGCCGCAGGAGGAGGGGAGGCATGCAGTTAGCAAGATCAGTAGAACAGTTACCATGAAAATAGCGATAAAATATAGAAAGGGATGCAACATTTCGGCGGTGAGAAAGAGACTGAAGACAGTTAGTCAGAGGAGGGAGTTGATGAGACGAAGAGCTTTCGATTCCACCCTATCAAGCAAAGCTGTGTGACTGGAACCCCCAAACATGCGAAGAGTACTCCATACAGGGACGGATAAGGCCCTTATACAGAGTAAGCAGTTGGAGGGGCGAGAAAACTGTCGGAGACGCCTCAGAACACCTAATTTCATAGAAGCTGTTTTAGCAAGAGATGAGATGTGAAGTTTCCAGTTAAGATTATGAGCAAAGGACAGACCGAGGATATTCATTGTGGAAGAGGGAGACAGTTGAGTGTCATTGAAGAAGAGGGATAGTTGTCTGGAAGGTTGTGTCGAGTTGATAGATGGAGGAATTGAGTTTTGAGGCATTGAAAACTACTAGATTTTCTCTGCCCCAATCGGAAATCTTAGAAAGATCGGAAGTCAGGCGTTCCGTGGCGTCCCGCGTGATCTGTTAATTTCCTGAAGGGTTGGACGTCTCTGAAAGAACGTGGAAAGATGTAGGGTGGTATCATCAGCGTAGGAGTGGATAGGGCAAGAAGTTTGGTTAAGAAGGTCATTAATGAATAATAGAAAGAGAGTGGGTGACAGGACAGAACCCTGAGGAACACCACTATTAATAGGTTTAGGAGAAGAACAGTAGCCGTCTACCACAGCAGCAATAGAGCGGTCGGAAAGGAAACTTGAGATAAAGTTGCAGAGAGAAGGATAGAAGCCGTAAGAGGGCAGTTTTGAAATCAAAGCTTTATGCCAGACTCTATCAAAAGCTTTTGATATGTCTAACGCAACAGCAAAAGTTTCACCGAAATCTCTAAAAGAGGATGACCAAGACTCAGTAAGGAAAGCCAGAAGATCACCAGTAGAGCGACCTTGACGGAAGCCATACTGGCGATCAGACAGAAGATTGTGAAGTGACAGATGTTTGAGAATCTTCCTATTCAGGATAGATTCAAAAACTTTAGACAAGCAAGAGATTAAAGCTATAGGACGGTAGTTTGAGGGGTTAGAACGGTCACCCTTTTAGGAACAGGCTGAATGTAGGCGAACTTCCAGCAGGAAGGAAAGGTAGAAGTCGATAGACAAAGTTGGAAGAGTTTGGCCAGGCAAGGTGCAAGCACAGAAGCACAGTTTTTGAGAACAATAGGAGGGACCCCATCAGGTCCATAAGCCTTCCGAGGGTTTAGGCCAGCAAGGGCATGGAAAACATCATTACGAAGAATTTTGATTGTAGACATGAAATAGTCAGAGGGAGGAGGAGAGGGAGGGACAAGCCCAGAATCGTCCAAGGTGGAGTTGTGAGCAAAGGTTTGAGAAAAGAGTTCAGCTTTAGAGACAGAAGAGATGGCAGTGGTGCCATCAGGATGAAATAAAGGAGGAAAGATGAAGAAGTGAAGTTATTTGAGATGTTTTGGCTAGATGCCAGAAGTCACGAGGAGAGTTTGAGTTTGAAAGATTTTGACATTTCCTATTTATGAAAGAGTGTTTGGCAAGTTGAAGAACAGACTTGGCATGATTCCGGGCAGAGATATAAAGTGCATGAGATTCAGGAGATGGAAGGCTCAAGTACCTTTTGTGGGCAACCTCTCTATCATGTATAGCACGAGAACAGGCTGAGTTAAACCAAGGTTTAGAAGGTTTAGGTTGAGAAAAGAATGAGGAATGTACGCCTCCATGCCAGATACTAACACCTCTGTTATGCGTTCAGCACAAAGAGATGGGTCTCTGACACGGAAGCAATAATCATTCCAGGAAAATCAGCATAATACCTCCTCAGGTCCCCCAACTGGCAGAGGCAAAACGCCAGAGGCACCTTCGCTTTGGGGATCCTGCGGAGGGATTGGAAAAATAGGACAAGATACAGAAATGAGATTGTGATCGGAGGAGCCCAACGGAGATGAAAGGGTGACAGCATAAGCAGAAGGGTTAGAGGTGAGGAAGAGATCAAGAATGTTGGGCGTGTCTCCAAGACGGTCAGGAATACGAGTAGGATGTTGCACCAGTTGCTCTAGGTCATGGAGGATAGCAAAGTTGAAGGCTAGTTCACCAGGGTGGTCAGTGAAGGGAGAGGAAAGCCAAAGCTGGTGGTGAACAGTGAAATCTCCAAGAATGGAAATCTCAGCGAAAGGGTAGAGGGACAGAATGTGCTCCACTTTAGAAGTTAAGTAGTCGAAGAAATTACTATAGTCAGAAGAGTTAGGGGAGAGATAAACAGCACAGATGAATTTAGTTTGAGAGTGACTGTTAAGTCGTAGCCAGATGGTGGAAAATTCGGAAGACTCAAGAGCGTGGGCACGAGAGCAAGTTAAGTCGTTGCGTACATAGACGCAACATCCAGCTTTGGAATGAAAATGATAGCTGTCTACTACCTCTTCCCGAGTTGTTGCTCTGAACTCGCTGCCATCCTTCAAATCAGCCCTTCACAGTCATTTAGGCGACATTCTGTACGACTTTGTGGAGTAATATGCATACACACATGTGCTGCTGTTTGCTGCACAATAATATATCCTGCATTTCTGAACCGTTTCAATGGGTACACATTCCAGTCCACTCACAGTTTGTTACAATCATCCAGTAATCTACATCTAAAGTTGACTGGCGTACCCATTTTCCTAGCTACCTTTTTCCTACTCTGCGTTGTATTTTTCTGCTATGGGAGCTAAGGGTGGCTAACCAGGTGAGTAACCAGGTGAGCTGTGAAATTAATGAAATAAGCTTAACTAAATCATTGATAATCTATCCTCAGATGAACCTCTCATGTTATTTTGATATCACCACATTAATTTTACTACTTGTAGAGAGCTTTTTTATAGGAAACTGGCAAATTGTAAGACCACATTTGCTTATAAAAGTAAACAGCCAAATTTTCTATTTTACAGGCATAAACAGAAGGAAGCTAAGACACATTATAAGAAAAAAAAAAAAAAAAACGTAAATAGAGACTATATCCTCTTTGATTTATCACAATTAAGAACAAGGAAAGTCACGTATCGTAGAGAGATTATATCTCTTGATTTATCAGACATAGATATCAGTGTTTGCCTTAAGTTAGGATTTTCTCGGACATGGCCAGAATTCATGTGTCGAAATCTGCCACCGGGTGGATTTTCTTAAAAATTCTTCATATATCCCGAATTTCAACTTCCATCAAAAACTGCAAAAAGAGAGAAAAAAAAGTCATATTTCTTCAGATTGAAATGGTGGAAGAGAGGGAGCGAGGAAGACTTTACCGGTGGCACCTGCTTTGGTCTGGTTTGGTTTCGCTCTATAGATTATTTCGGTAAACAGAAAATAAATAATAGGAGGAGGAGCTAGGAGGAGGAAGAGGAGTTGGAGGAGGAGAAAGAAGAGGATGAGGAGTGAGGAACGTACGTCAATGTAGAGATATCAGAATACTTAATCTAATTTTATTTATTTATTCGTTTATTTATTTATCTATTTATTTGTCTATCATTTATCTATTTTTTTGCATTGGTGATGTGGTGGTTACAACACCAATTAAAACTCTCTCTCTCTCTCTCTCTCTCTCTCTCTCTCTCTCTCTCGTGAAGTTACAACACCAGTCTCTTTACAGTTATGGTACAACACCACCGCCACGACAACACACACACACACACACACACACACACACACACACACACACACAGTCCTACCCGAAGATCGGTCTATGAGCTCAGAGATCGCTCCGTAAAGGGAAAGGCTGGCTGGGTGACCAGCAGACGACCGTGGTGAATAAACACACACACACACACACACACACACACACACACACACACACACACACACACACGGAATGGATCAAGTGGATGATGAGAAACTAATCCTGAGAGAAGAATATGACATTAGAAGCACAAGATCGCATAGTAAGAAACTGAGGAAGGAAGATGTCTGAGAGATGTTAAAAAATAGTTTCCCGCAAAGATGTGTAGAGACTTGGAACAGTTTTAGTGAAGTGGTGTCAGCAACGAGTGTGCATAGTTTTAAAGAAAAATAGGATAAGTGTAGATATGGAGACGGGGCCACACGAGCATAAAGCCCGCAGGCTCTGTAAAACTACAACTAGGTAAATACACACACACACACAAAGCATCCCTGGCGCTCCGACCCGCCAAATGCCACTCCCCACCAGCCCCGTCTCTTCATCCTGCAGCCAATTTACCAAATGATTTAGAGCGCTTTTCGAGTGTTTTGGAGGTGTTTTAAGGGCTCGTTGTCTTGAGTGCATGGTGGAGATGGAGATGAGTGGGTGGTGATGATTATGGGAGGGAAAGGAGGGGAGATGGAGGTGCAAGAAAAGGTACAAAAAAAAAAAAAAACTATAGGACTTTGGGTCTACATCACGATTTTTGTCGTTTATTAATGAATATTTTTGTGTGTATTTGATATATTAATAAGAATGTAAATGAAGTTATAATCCATAATAAGATCGTGTCTACCTATGTTTTTTTTTTCTCGCTGAAATAACACTTTCGGCATTATTTTATTCTAACTTTTTTTTTTTTTATCATTAGCTCGCCTAGGAATTGTTTTGGTGTTTGCTGTAAGACTTAAGAATACGAGAACATGACGCAAGTAATAATATATCCATAAAATTTAGTCTAACTATTCGTATTTTCAAATGGAAAACAAAAGTCTGTATACGGTGAGTAACCTAGTGCTTTCTTTATTTGGCTGGAAAGAAAAAAAAATCGTATTCTGAAAATGTAACATGATGTAGGGTGACTGTGCTTTCCTTCTAGGTATTATGATGTGTTTGTGCCACCATTAGTTTGAAACACAGATGGCTCATTGGATTTAGCTTTGTAAACAATAGACTCGGTAATTGTATTATTTTTTGGTCATTAATTAAATATTTTTTTGCGTCTGAAAATGTATAGTGTCTTCCAGTCTGGACACCTTAAATTTTCTTCTTGCGATTTTTAAAGTGAAATATGTAAGTTACGTAAATATTGGGCCACAGAGGCATCTCAGTCATACTGTCGGAAAAACCCATGTTTGCCTACATTCCCTTGTGTTTCCAGACCCAGATAATGAAGCAAATCCAGAATCAGCCACCAAAATAGATAAATAGCCCATTACTGTATTAAAATAAGGTGATGGTTATGACTTGTGTACCACCGTAACCTGGACCAAGACCCCGCCCCACCAACTCCCGTTCCTGCTCATGTCAATTCGTCAACATTTTCTTCAATTCTCAGTGTTTCCTGGCCATTTCCTGATGTCTCCACATGAAATACATAAAGTGTAATGATAAGAGAAAGAAATGGGGAATAGAAGTGTGGGAAGGTAGTAGGTAGTAGTAGTAGTAGTAGTAGTAGTACCAACAGCAGCAGCAGCAGCATTAGCTGGTATCGTTGTGTCTGTGTGTGTGTGATTCACCTCGGTTTTCTGCTGGTCACCCAGCCAGTCTTCCTCATTATGGAGCGAGCTCAAAGCTCATAGACCGATCTTCGGGTAGGACTGAGACCACAACACACTCCACACACCGGGAAAGCGAGGCCACAACCCCTCGAGTTACATCCCGTACCTATTTACTGCTAGGTGAACAGGGGCCACACATTAAGAGACTTGCCCATTTGCCTCGCTGCTTGCCGGGATTCGAACCCGGCCCTCTCGATTGTGAGACAAGTGTGTGTGTGTGTGTGTGTGTGTGTGTGTGTGTCGTCGCAAGACTCGCCTCACGTTGCGCGCCAGTTTTCTCTTTAACCTGCATTGATATAGGCTTCAGTTTGGATTATTGTTTGCTGCTTTGTGTTCTTGTGATCCTGTTACTGCAACAAAGATAAATAGATAATTTTTTTTATTGATTTAGTACATGTTTTCCAATATCAAATCAGGTGTTAGTGAAACTGTCCGGAATTTTCATTGTTTATATGTGGCAATCGTACTTTAAGTGTCCGTGTACTGTAGTAAAACAAGAGGAGAACGTGTTATTGATTGATTGATTGATAATTTTATTGTTGTAGCAGTGTATACAATAAGGGAGGAGGTCGGGTTATGTCGACCAACCTCTAAACATGGGGCAGACAGGTCTCAAGTGTCAGCCAAGATTCAAGAATGATGTATTCATTATCCTTTTCTCTATGATTCCTCTGCTCCCCTCTCCTTTCCTCATGAACAACAATAAGAAGCAGAGAGACTGCATGTTTTCACCCTCTATACCTTACGTACCTACTTCCAAAGTTAAACAATAATTTAGAAAGACCATCACAACTGTGATATGTGTGTAGCAGAATAATTATGTAGGCTAATTATACTGGTGCCAGATAAGTAATAAAAAGCTAAAATGAAATATTTTGATATTGAATGCGGTGAACTTTATAGAAGCTGTTTTAGCAAGAGATGAGATGTGAAGTTTCCAGTTAATGCTGGGGTCACACTACAGCTTTTTTTTTTCTGACTGTGACGTCGCGGACGGTCGTAGGAAGGCTGTCGCCGGCAGCAATAACGTCATTTTAACGGTGTTTGGCCTGTCGTAAGATGTCGTGAGTCAAGTCGTATGTTAACGCGGCGTTATCGCACGATGTCGTAAGATGTCCTTGTCACACGACATCGTAGAAGCATTACGACAATCGAGTGCTGCATTCGACTGTTGGGAAAAAAGAGTCACGACAATCAAAGCCATTTCGGGCGTACGATGACGTACGATGACGTTATAGAGAGATACGATGTGGTACATGCTGCTAAAGACATCTTTCGGCATCGACCGAGTCAAAAATCGTTAAAATATTGAGTTATGACTGGTTTTTGAACATACGTTTGGCAGTACCGTAAGAAAACGTTGTAGCTAGAATCGTCGTGACCAGTGTGACAGCTCGTGCGATGTCGCTAGTAAAAAAAAAAAAAAAAAAAAATTCCTAGTTCACACCGTGTTCTCAAGATAGTTTCCCACCTTGGACGATGGGACCAGCGTTGCCAGACACTACACATGAAAAAAGGACAGACCTGCTTTAAAAAAAAGGACATTTGCCTCCAAAAAAGGACAGCACAACAAAAGTGTGTGTATTATATATATATATATATATATATATATATATATATATATATATATATATATATATATATATATATATATATATATATATATATATATATATATATATATATATATATATATATATATATATATATATATATATATGTGTGTGTGTGTGTGTGTGTGTGTGTGTGTGTGTGTGTGTGTGTGTTTAAGGTATGTGCTTAAAAGTGTATAACAGCAGAGAGAGAGAGAGAGAGAGAGAGAGAGAGAGAGAGAGAGAGAGAACTTGCAGGGTTATATGAAATTTAACAACATTTAGGCTAGACTGGGAGGCTGGGAGTGGGAGCGCTTTTTTAAGGGAGTTGCCGGTTGCTTATTATAGTTACCAGTCTGCGATCCCACAGAAAAATCATAAGTTTATAATATGCTCGATTTATTTTCATATAATACAAGAACAAATATGATAAAACAATAAAAGATAGGAAGTTGCAGAAACAAATTTATTGACTGCGTGTTTGAAGGTTTGACCGGATCCGTGGTTCACAATGAATAAACAAATAAATAAATAAATTTTGCTGAAAAAAGGACAGAAAAGGACAGAATTTGACTGTCCTTTTTTACAAGAAAACTTAAGGACAAACAGGCTAAAAAAAGGACAGACTGTCCTTAAAAGGACAAACATGGCAACCCTGGATGGGACAGAGGAAGGCCATGATGAGTATGTCTTAGACATCGCAGGCCCATTGGACATGAGTATGGAGGGGCAGCCTCCGAAACCAGGAGTGAACATCCACCTTCAGACCCCCACGAAGGTGGACGTCCTTCGTTTTGCGTGTCCTTCTTGCACTGAAATGTTCCTAATCGTTACGACAGTCATATGCAATCGCAGAAAACTGGCCTGTACGACCGTTGGGGGTGTTATAGTAAAAAAAAAAAAAAAAAAAAAAAATAGCTGTAGTGTGACTCCAGCATAAGTCATCATGTGGCAACACTCACGCAGACAGACACCTAAAAATTATCGCTTTACCCTCATCAAACCAGAGCAGCGTCACTGCCACACGTATGTTCAAAGGCCAGTCGTAACTCATTATTTTAACGATTTCTGACTCGTTCGATGTCGAACCATGTCGCTAGTAGCATTCTTTTCTTGGTGTACATTAACGATTTAGATATAGGAATTAGTAGCAAAGTATCAAAGTTTGCAGATGATACTAAGATAGCATGTGCAGTACAGGGTGAAAAAGACAATTACAGAATACAACGAGACCTGGACAGGCTGATAGCATGGGCAGACAGGTAGCAGATGGAGTTTAATTATAAAAAGTGTGCATTTAGGTAAAGACAACACAAACTTTAGCTATGAGATGGAGGGATGTTGGCTAGAGGCAGTAGAGGAAGGAAAGGATTTAGGAGTAGTGATAGACAGGACTATGAAATTTTCAAAGCAATGTTTAGAAGCAAGAAATAGGGCAAATAGGATCCTGGGTTTTATAAATAGAAATGTTAGTTATAAAAGTAAGGAAGTGGTGCGTAGCTTATATAATTCCTATGTTAGGCCCCATTTAGAGTATTGCATACAGGCCTGGTCACCCCATTATAGGCAGGATATCAACATGTTAGAAGCAGTTCAGAGAAGAGCAACTAGGATGATACCAGCATTAAAGCGCCTGGAGTATAGAGATAGATTAAAGGAATTAAACATGTTTTCATTTGAGAGGAGATGTATAAGAGGGATATGATAGAGTTATTTAAAATGTTCTCAGATACAAACTACATAGATGTGAGATCTTTCTTTACCTTAGAGGAGGGAAATAGGACTAGAAATCATGGCAGGAAGATTAGAAAGCAAGGCTGCAGGTTAGATATAAGAAAATATTTCTTTAGTCATAGGGTGGTAGACTTCTGGAATGCATTGCCAGAGAGGGTTGTAAATAGCACTAGTTTGACAATGTTTAAAATCAGATTAGATAAGCACTTAAATTTATTAGATTTATAATTATGTATAGCGCTGCATGATAGTTTTTATAAGAAATTTACTATAGTTAAACAAGACATGATCCCCATGTATGGGGATCACAGATTGTAGAGGATTTCGCTGTTAATGGGCAAAATATTTAGAATTAGTATATAATGTATTGTGTACTTGTAAGTGTATCTTTAAGTACTGATGACGAGGTCGCTGTGCGACTGATACAGGATAACCTAGATGGGCCCTGGTGGCCCTTTGTTGTCCTATTATTTATGTTATGTTATGTTATGTACGACATCGTGTCTCTCTATAACGTCATCCTACGTCATCGTACGCCCGATGAAATGGCTTTGCTTGTCGTGACTATTTCACGCCAAGACATTTGCTCCTTAATTTTGGCTAACGCTTTTC
>NC_059295.1:15878440-15918440 GCF_017591435.1 Portunus trituberculatus
TATACAACAGTGAAGTGGGTTGTGGTTAGCCTTTATACCATAACATAATGCTTTCACCAATATTTGAATTTGAATTTGTATAAGAAAGTAAGTGTTTGGAAAGTGTTGTTGTATATTTGTGTGTGTGTGTGTGTGTGTGTGTGTGTGTATTTACCTAGTTGTATTGTACAGGGTTCAAGCGGGGCTCATAGTGTCCTGTTTCCATATCTTCATTTATCTAATTTTTCCTTAAAGTTATGCACATTATGTGCTGTAACAACTTTATTATCCAATGCATTCCATTTTTCCACTGTTCTGTGTGGAAAACTGTATTTTCCAATGTCCTTCACACACTGCCTCATTCTGATCTTCTTTTCATGTCCTCTTGTCCTTCCTTCTTCTGTCAACAGCACCAAGTCTTCTTTGTCTATCTTTTCAATATCATTGACTATCTTGTACATTGTTATTAGGTCCCCACATTCTCTTCTATCTTGTATGGTTGGCAATTCCATTTCCTTCAGTCATTCTTTATATGTGAGGTCCTTTAATTCCGGCACCATCTTTGTAGCAATCTTCTGTATCCTTTCCAATTTTCTTATATCCTTTTTAGAGCTCAGAGACTGCTGCATATTCCAGCCTTAGGCGTATCATGCTTGTGATGATTTTTCTCATCATATCTTTTTCCATGTAATGGAATGCCACTCTTATATTAGTCAACATTTTATATGATAGTTCAAATATCTTGCTTATGTATTTTTCAGGGCTCAGATTTTCTTGTATAATCACTCCAAGATTTTTTTCCTCTTTGGTCTTCATTATATGTTCCTCTTCCATCAAATAGTTCCATACTGGTCTTCTCTTACTCTTTCCTAGTTCCATTATGTGACATTTCTTGGCATTAAACTCCAATTTCCACTTCCTGCTCCACTCATAGATCTTGTTTATATCTTCCTGCAACAGCAGACAGTCCTCTCTGGTTTTGATAACTCTTAGCAGCTTTGCATCATCAGTGAATAAATTTATATAACTTTATCCCAATGTGAATGTCATTTACATAAATCTGAAACATAATGGGGGCTAACACTGACCCTTGTGGTACTCCACTGGTTACTTTACCCCAAGATGAGTATGTATCTCTGATCACAGTTCTCATTTCTCTATCCTTTAAATAATCTCCTGTCCATTCGGGCAAAGTTCCTCGCAGTCCTCCTATGTTCTCAAGTTTCCAAAGTAGTCTTCCATGAGGGACTTTATCAAAAGCCTTTTTAATATCCAGGTATATTGTGTCTACCCATCCATCTTTGTTTTCAAGTCCTGCAATAACTCTCGAGTAGAAGCTTAATAAGTTTGATACACCTGACCACCCTGTCCTGAACCCAAATAGTCTGTTCGATGTGACTTGCTCCTCTTCTAGAAATTTAACCCGATTTTCCTTTGATAATTATTTCACATAACTTCCCCAAGACACTTGTAAGTGACACTGGTCTGTAGTTTAGTGGTTCAGTTGCCTTTCCTCCTTTAAATATCGGTATTACATTGGCTCTCTTCCATTCTAGTGGAACTTTCCCTTCATTTATTGAACTAGTAATTATTTCCCAAATTGGATCCAGTAGTTGCTCTTTACATTCTTTTAATGTCCAGCCTGATACACCATCTGGCCCCATTGCTTTTCTGACTTATAACTTATTCAATAATCTTCCAATATCCTCTTTGTGCACTGCGATCTCCTGTAATCCTTGGCAATCCCATGTCCTATTAGGTTCTGTGAAATCATCTGCAGTGAATACCATTTTGAAGCTCTCATTCTTTATTTCACACATTTTCTTCTGTTTGGTATGTCTTCCCTTCTTTAATTATTTTTTCAATTGTTTCCTTATTCTTTGTTTTGCCATTTATAAACTTGTAGAAAAGTTTGGGTTCATCTTTGCTTTTATTCACTACATCTTTCTCAAAGTTTCTTTCTTCCTCTCTCCTTACTCTAATATATTCATTTCTGGCATCTTTGTACTGCTGTCTGTTATAGTCATTTCCCTGCTTTATGAGTTTCTTCCACGCTTTATCTTTTGCCTTTTTTGCTTGTATGCATTTAGTATTGTATTTTTTTCTGAACTCTATAAACAGGTACAAACTTTTTTAATTCTTCATTATATTTCTGTAAGAATATGTCATATTTCCCTTGTACTGTCTTTCTGTACATAATATTACTCCACTGAATATCAGCAAAATAGATCCTTAATTTTTCAAAATCCACTCTTGCATAATTTTATCTCTCTCCTTTATAGTCCTCTCTGTAACTTATCTCATCTTCCTCCTGAATTTGCATCTCTAATGTCATATGATCACTTCTCCCCATTGGACTAAGGTATTGTATGATTGGAGGGGGCTGTGGTTTCTTTGTGAAAACTAGATCAAGCAACGATGGTTCTTCCCTCTTGTACCTTGTTGACTCCTCCACCCACTGGTCCATTGCATTAACTATAGTCAACTGTAACACTTCCTCGCTCCACTGTCCAGCATTATCCATTACTTCCATCTCTCTCCAGTTTACTTTTTTACATTTAAAGTCTCCAACTAAAAGTATTCTTCTATCTCTTCTTATCATGTTATCTAGGCACTTTATCACCTCCCTTTGCATATCTTTATGTTCTTCTGTTCCCCATGTATTAATCTTTGGTGGAACATATGTAACTATAATTTTTCTCTTCTTCAAATCTTCTGTTTTGATTGTTACTCCCATTACTTCCACTTTGTCCTCACCACATTGCACATCCTCCACACATATATCATCACGAACCATTATTAGCACTCCTCCTCCCCCTTTATCCTTCCCGTCTCTCCTCCAGGTATTATATCCCTCTTTAAAGTTGACATGGATCTCTCCTCTCAGTTTTGTTTCAACGATGCACATTACATCCAGCTTTTTCTCTTTCAAATAATCTCTAACTTCCAATATGCTTGATAACAACCCATCTATATTAGTATAAGTCACTCTTAATTTCTTGCCTCCTCCACGACCTCCTCTTTCTTCCTTGTCTATCTTATCATTAATGTACACAGTGAACAGTAACATTACTAGGATCAGGACTGTTCCCTGAGGAACTCCACATATAACTCTACTCCATTTTGATTCTTCACCTTTTATCACTCTTCTCATTTCTGTTTTTTAAAAAGTCTGTTATCCAATCTAATACTTTTTGCTTGTAAACCACCTATGTTTTTAATTTTCCATATTAATCTCTGATGTGGTACTTGATCAAAAGCCCTTTTTAGATCCAAGTTGACACAATCTGCCCATCTGTCCCTCTCCTAAATGATATCTATTGCTCTACTGTAGAAACTCAATAGGTTTGTGACACAAGATCTTCCACCTCTGAAACCAAATTGTTGTTCAGTTAATGTATGTGATTTTTCTAGCTGTTGCATCCATCTGCCTTAAACTATTTTTTTCTTAAGTTTCTTCCATGCCTTTTCTTTGTTCTTTTTTGCTTCTTCACAATTTCTGTTAAACCACTGTTTATTATTTAAAGTCCTCTTTCTGTAATATGGCACAAACTTTTTCACAGCAGA
This sequence comes from Portunus trituberculatus, assembly GCF_017591435.1. Lineage (NCBI taxonomy): Eukaryota > Metazoa > Arthropoda > Malacostraca > Decapoda > Portunidae > Portunus > Portunus trituberculatus. Next base: position 15,881,987 of record NC_059295.1, read on the forward strand.
GTTATACAAATCCATAAATTTATCGTATTTCAATTGCATATCCCTTTCCTGGTATACCACGGACCAGTCAATTTCATTAAAGAACTCCCTGATATGGTTATAATTTGCCCTAATATAATTTAATTTTTCCTCCCTGCGTTCCACAATCGTATTCGTGCTTAATTCCGTATCCAGCTCAAAGCTTAGGACATCATGATCGCTTCTCCCCAAGGGACATTTATGTTCAATTTCCTCTTTTAGAGATGCCCTGGTAAATACCAAATCCAACCTTGCTGCAACATCTTGTCCCCTGCACCTTGTTGGTGATCTCACCCATACTGTGTGTGTGTGTGTGTGTGTGTGTGTGTGTGTGTGTGTGTGTGTGTGTGTGTGTGTGTGTGTGTGTGTGTGTGTGTGTGTGTGTTGTGTGTAGTGTGTGTGTGTGTGTGTGTTCGTGCAGGGCTAGTTGTATTGTACAGGGTTCGAGCAGGGCTCATAGTGTCCCATATCCATGTCTCTAATTATCCAATTTTTCTTTAAAGTGTGTGTGTGTGTGTGTGTGTGTGTGTGTGTGTATTGACCTGGTTGTATGTTACAAAGTATGAGTGGGGCTCATAGTAACCTGTCTCCATATCTAATTTTGTCCAACTTTTCCTTAAACTTATGTACACTTTTTGTTTTTACAATCTCTTTACTCAAGCTGTTCTAGATGTCCACCATCTTATGTGGAAAGCTAAACTGTGTGTGTGTGTGTGTGTGTGTGTGTGTGTAATTCACTGTTTGATCTGCTGCAGTCTCTGACGAGACAGCCAGACGTTACCCTACGGAACGAGCTCAGAGCTCATTGTTTCCGATCTTCGGATAGGCCTGAGACCAGGCACACACCACACACCGGGACAACAAGGTCACAACTCCTCGATTTACATCCCGTACCTACTCACTGCTAGGTGAACAGGGGTTACACGTGAAAGGAGACACACCCAAATATCTCCACCCGGCCGGGGAATCGAACCCCGGTCATCTGGCTTGTGAAGCCAGCGCTCTAACCACTGAGCTACCGGGCCGTAGTGTGTGTGTGTGTGTGTGAAGAATTTGTCTTGACTAGTCACTTCTCTTTTTGAAGGAAGTCAGCTTGGTATACAGATTCATGTATATAAGAATCTATACATGTGAAAAGACACAAATATGATTGTTCACATTTTTCTCTCTTAGGTGCCATTCTGGGAGCCACAGAGGCGGTGATGCTGCGATCTTATCACCGGGACCAGTACCTTGCCAGTGATGTGGTGCCAGATTGGTGTAATTTGATTTTCAACACATGTGAAGACCGAGATGAGAAGTTTGCCTAAGTCTGATATTAACCGCACACTCTAAAATATATTACATTCACCGTGGAGAGATTGGCAGTTATGCAATATCTATTTATTCTTATATCTTATTTGTTTCTTTAACGTATGAATGAATGAATAAAACTTAAACAACTACTAAAAGCTTTAATATCTGTGATTTTGGGATGAGGCAGAAAACCAAAGTGACGAAGCATGACCCATTCCACCATTATATCTTTGAGACGAGTACTTTGTCCTTTTCTTTACTCTTCCATCATTGTTATTTATCTAATTATTTTACTCAATAGGTGATAATTTTAGTCCTTATAACATGTACCTTTTATTTTATTTTTTTACCTATCTTGTGTTTATAGTGCCTGTAGACATTTCTGAAGACATGGTTGTGAAAGCTCAGTTGGTTGGGCTTCACCTGTAGATACTCATGCCACCCCTTGAGATTTACAAGTACTCCCTAATGCATTTACAATTGAAGGCAGTTATTGAGGGTACCATGTTGGTGATCTTTCACCCCCTGATGATTGCATCTAAACACTTTTTTTGCTGGACATAAAAGGTGCATCCATGATGAGATAAATAGTGCCCTACTTCATGATTTATTGGCCTTGCTTTTTTTCTATAAATTCATCCTCTAATTATTTCTTAAATGTTTTGATTTTTCCTTATTCCTCAACATGATTGGTGAGTCATCTCTTTGCAGTATGATAGTATGTTGGTGAAATAATTACATCCTTCCTTTCTTCAAGGAGGTCCTACCTCACATTTACTATTTTTGTATTTTGTATTTGTAATATTTTTTCATACTGAAATTGTGTGATAGCTCTTCAGGGTTTATTTCTATTGTCTCAAAGTCTATATCTATAGATTGGAAAATTTCCTTTTCCACTGATAAGGTAATGATGCCTCTCTCCCTGTCTGGGCTGATAATAAGGATTGAGCTTGAATAGTAATTATTCTTTCTTCCTCAGCACTTAAAGCATAGATATGATGCAGTATATGGCTGACTCCTAATGTGATCTCTAGGATTGGCAAACCAGTCAACCTTATTTTTTCTAACTAATTTCATGAGGAAACATCAAAGATAATTATCCACACCTATAATAAGTCAAGTTTATATTCTGGTCTCTTAAATAATTGGCTGTCATTCAGTCCTTTAAGTTTTACATGGATATATTTACACCTACATTGATCTTACATCAATTATTATATTTGAGAGGAATCCTGAGATGGCTAAATTAGATTTATTTATTAATGGTAGCTCTTTATGGATGGAACTCTCACTTCATGACTTGAATCCTCCAGTACCCTATGGCATAGATGCCTCCTGGCCAGTTTAGAATAAGAACTAGTAATGCTGACAACTGCCTTACAGTATAGTTTTAGACTGAATTCTTTAAACAACTAAGACTAATTATATAGATTCACTTAACTGGTATTGAGACACCTCCTTTCTTGACTATTACTGACAAGTGAACAATGAGCTTGATAATATTAAGTTTCTTTGCTGAAAATAACTTTGTCCTCAGTAAGGAAAGTAAATAACAAAATATAGGAGTTATTGTCAAATTCCTTCAACAAAATTTTCATAGAAAATAAGTAAGGCATCTGTTTCTCATTGTTCATGGAAACAGGATTATAAATTAAATTATTGCATAATTAGCTTTTGGGGAGAAATAACAGACAAATATTTTTTACTCTGGCAATATTAGAGTTCAACAGTAATATGCTATCTTTTGCACTTATAAAACAACTTAAATGATCATGTTGAATGTAAAAATATATGCAGTGAGGCATGGCTGCTTGAAACTAGATATGATGTTCTTCTCAGTACAGCATTGTTTTTGTGCTAGCAACATAAGTATTACATTGCACCTCTATAACTGTCTTTAAACAAATAACTTCTTTGTAGAGTAAGTGATCAGCATAATGATAAAAAAAGAAGCAAGCACAGTCTTTGATCTAATCCCATTTTCACAGAAATCTTTTATCATTAACTTAAACACAAAGGGGTGCCATGCACAACAATGACCATTGGTGTAGGGCTGGTGGTGCCATCTGTCTTGTTCCTTGGCATATGAAGTAAAATGGCTAGTTCACTGTTACCACAATTACTACTACATCATGAGCAAAACAAATGACTAAAACATCAGTCTCATTAGTGAGAAACTCTGATCTTTGCTTCCTTGATGAATAGAAAAGATCATACAAGCTCCTCTCCTGAGACATGACAGAGAAACCAGAATCATGGTGAGCCTGTAAAGTTGTATTAGATATGGTGTTTTTAAGAAATCTCATGCAAAATTAAATTGATGCCAATAGAACCTATAAATACTAAAGTAATAAATGAATTCCTATGAATTGCAAGATTCTCTAATGTTTGTAGGCACTCTGTTTCAATTTAGAAGAAAATACCTTTAACTTGGAAGAAAAATAGTAGAGGTACATTGATATTTAAATCTTTCATAACTTCATAATAAGAGGTATTTTATTTACTTCCAGCTCAAATATGTGTGACATGTTACCAACTCTGTGGCAATCTTCTTATTGGTTAATATTAAAGAAATATGAAAGATGTAATTAAATTTCATCATGCATACAAATATTATGTATCTTATAACTCTGATCAGACCACTAGAAGAAGATTTGTTGTATCTGATCTCTTATAAAATTTAATCCAATATAAAGGGGAGAGTATCAAAAGTGTTTAGGTCCTGGTCTTTATAATTCCAATACAGAGCTTACATTGTTGTTATTAGGCACACATGCAGCATACTGTAATATAAACTGAGCTGATGAAATAAAATATAATGTGAGAAAGGCACAGCCTGGAAGGAAATTGGTGTACCAAACACACACTGTACTCTCTTGAATAGCAATTTTTAGTTAGTACTTCTCTGAGTCAGAATTTTTAAATTTGTAATTTCTATTATGGCCTATAGACTGTTCCATGTTGAATGGTGGTAATTTCGTTCCAATGTTAATTTTTATCTCTGCAGTGAAAAAAACAATGGAAGCAGACACAGACATATCAAACATTTTCTTGTGACGTGCAGATGATGATGGCCATTGATTAATGACGTACTTGTGCAATTTATATACATGATAAAATTAATAATACTTTGATTAGTTCCTTTTTTTTTTATTATTATAGTGGTCATTAGGTAGTTAAAAGTGTGTCACAAAGTAAAGACAAGAACTTAAAATATATATACAGGCAACCAACCCCCAATTAACGAATGTTCACACAACAAAATTTTGCTACAACGAACTTTTCCTTTTACTACCATCTGCTCATATAACAAACACCAAACTCGCTTTAACAAAATTTTATCTAGGCAATTTTTTCCAAGTTTGAAAGCCCGCCGTATCACACAAGCCGACAGGCTTTTGAATACACCAGCGCCTCTCATGGACAAAAGGCGCACCACTCACTCCCCTACCCTTCCCTGCTCTTAGCTCAAAACAATAACAGCGTCCAGCAGCAGTTCGTCTTCCCTCACTCAACATGCCACCAAAATGCCCTGCAACCAGCTCTGCAATGTTGCTAAGAAGACCAGGAAGTCTCTTACTCTCAAAGTGAAGCTGGATATTATACACAGACACAAGAGAGGCGAGAAAACTAATAGCATTGCTCGCCACCATGGCTTGACTCCATCTAATGTCTCTGCTATTTTCAAGTCAGCAGACTATTAAGAAGGCTGGTGAGACCGTATCTTCCTTGCAACTTGTGACTTTGCAATGGATAAAATGGAAAGCCTTGTGGAAATGTGGTACATAAGTTTTGTATGCGTGGTACAATGATGCACCTTTTGTTTACATTCCACAGGTTGCTGGCTAGCGTCTTTCCTGCTCCACTCTCCCTCCCTTCATAAATTTAAGATCATCAACATTATAAAGTTACTTACATACATACATTAGTGTACATTATAATGACTTAGTCTTAAATTAAACTGCTTAAATGTTTAACTTCATAATTTTTACTTTCATTAAACCTTTTACTGTACTATGATGCACTCTCGCTTTGTTTACTCTCAATGGAAGTTCAAGTCAGGGGTCAAACTTGTTATAATTGGTTCGCTTAACAAAAATTCACGTGACGAACGGTTTTCTAGGAACGTAACCCGTTCGTTAAGCAGGGGTTGCCTGTAATATTTTTTTTCTGTTAATAAAGAAAAATCTTAAAATCAGATACTAGGATTTCCTGAACATTCTGTGCAAGTCAAACATATTAGGTGCACAGCAAGCCTTTCATTAGCACATAAATAGCAATTAATACCAGTCATGACTAGCCATATACAATCATCACAGCTTTGAGCTATTTTGTAAAAGGCTTCCACTTGGAAAAGTTGTCCAAAAAATAAGGGATGGATGGATTTGAGAGATATGAAGAGTGATGGTTCAGTGGCCAGCCTATGAATACTAGTCAGCTTTGGTGGACTTCTGCTGGGTGGAGTACATGGCATCCAAGTAACACCATGCCAACTCACCAACCAGGCTGCGGTCAGGAATGCTCTGGGCCATGCCATACATGGCAGCCTGTGGGAAAAGAGGAATGTGAGAGTAAAGAATTAACCATGGTTTGAATGATTATAAGAAACCAGCAGCCAAATATCATACCAGACTCAGACATGACTAAAATGAGAATGACCTAAATATGTGTACAAGGTTCAATGTCTGTACTATACATAGTGTACAATACTCATACAGTACTGTGCAGCATGGGGATTTTTGTACTCTGTGTTCACATGCAAAACAAGAATATCAGTAATTTCATGCAAAACAAAATTTAATGTTGCTGCTGTTATGTTTCACTTACACTTCCACCAGCATCTTTTGGAGGATTCTTGATAATATCTTCAGAAATTTCAGTCACATCTGAGATGAAGCGATCAGCCACACCTGGATGAGTGTGTAGTACTGTCACAGCCAGATGGATGCTGCAGAGCAACCATATTCCTTAGGTAATATTTTATTAAGCACTCTTAAAAGTCATGAGTAAGTTATCTTCTAGCAATTTTGTATCATCTAGTCTGCTGACACTAATTTGGTCAATGAGGAAGTTATGGTAGATTATTCAATAAATATAAACTATAACAAAGTGCTATGGCCATATGCGATCCTCAATCATACACCTCATCCACCTAAATTTGACCTGGTAAAAAAAGAACAATCATGTCTGGCCAGTTTTAACACACCTTGATGGAAACTGAAGAGCATTTAGGTTCCATCCTCTTTTGGTCATGCGGTCAGAAAGAATGTAAATGTTGAACTCATTGGAGCCCAGAGCAACCACTGATACATCTGGTTTGCCATACACAAAGATTCCAGGAATCTTGCTACAACTGTTTGGAAAAAAAAAAAAAAAAAAAAAAAGTAAGAAGGATGAATAACAAATTATAAGAATAAGATTTTGCAAATGTTTTCTGTAGATGCATATAGTGCACATAACAGGAACACAAACATATCATATGTTGAAAACACAATGCCTGACCTCTATAGATGTTTAGTGAGAAAAAAAAATTGTACTGCCATGACAACCTACTGCATGATACTTCAGAACATAATAAAGCTACCAAAGCAGTACTCAGTAGAGGAAATGTATGAAATACATCCATGGCTTCCCTACATCCTGTTTATCCTTTTATTGGATGTAGATGTACTACTATATCGAAGTTTATATGTAAACTTGTAATGTGATGAGTGAAAAAAAGTGAAGTTAGTTGAATATTGATACACTGGTCAGTGCTTCTTACCCTTCCTCTATCTTCTTTGCTGTCTGTATAATCTTGGTGGTGTACTCAACATAACCTTGGTGGCCGTGATACACCAGTGCAGCCCAACATGCTGCCACAATGCCTGCACACACAAATAATAACCAATAAATAAATAAATAAATAAACAACCAATATATAAAGTAACCAAAACAACATTGTAAACTCCCCCAAAAATCTTATAGATATCAATCTCATGTCTTTAATGCAATAGTCAACTTGGTATACGGACAGAATGATAACCTACATATAGAATTAGGTAACAAAGTATTTCAAAACAAATTATTTATTCATTATCATCTTTTTAATATTATAGCTTATAGTGCCTTGAAGAGTATGGGAAGCACTGTTCAGCCTCCACCCATTAGTGGCTTGGGCAATTTTATTTATAATGGTACCCATATTAGGGCCCATATCACCACTCACGCACATCTTTGGTGTAAGGCAATTACACCTCCACCTAGAATGTGGGTGTCATGGTGACATGTAACTTTAAACCACTTGACAAATGACATAGTTTCAAGATGGCACGTGGTGGGATTTGAACTTACACATTGACGTCTGCCCAATCCCACACTCACCACCTTATCCACTATGCCACTGCCTCCCTCAATATGAACTGTCATCTATTTAAGACAAATAATATTTGCAATGATTCCACTTTGCTTAATTACTCAAGATTAAATTGGAAAGTTATATCTCCAAAGCATACACTATGTGCACTTACCTTTGATTAAACACTACATACTTGCACTCACATTGGATGGGACTCACCTCCTGACCTGGATCCCCCAATAGTAGCTGTGGCGTAGATACCTCCAGGCCAGTCTGGCGTGACAAAGAATTGGTGGTGCCGCCAACTGCTGTTCCGGTACATGATCACTGATGAACCTTTTGGAGCATAGCCATACTGGCGGGACACAACACAACGGTAAAAAAAATTACTCCAAAAGCACATAATGATACATTTTTGTGAAAAATTAGAGGAAAAAACAGGAAAAATGGTTATAGATCAAAATATAAAGAAGTACAATTGCCATTGTACATATTGCAAATAATAATAATAATAAGTGCTTGTATCTATATTTTTTCAGGAAGTCATTTAAGTGCACACATGCATGTGCAGACACATATGTATGGTAATGGGAAAATTATAAAAAAGCAAATAATAGATAGATTAAAAGTTGATAATGTCACATACAAGGATACAAGATCACAGGCGGATATAATGGATAGGTGCTTTCAATCGGTATTCACCAAAGAAAACAAGTTTGAAGGGACACAAACAGGTCACAAGGACAAGGAAATGAGGAAGATCCATGTGGAAGTCAAAGAAATCAGGACGATTATGAAAACATTGAATGTGAATAAGGCTCAAGGACCAGATGGGGTGTCAAATTGGATACTGAGGGAATGTCATGATCAGCTGGCAGAGATATTACAGAACATCATAGTATGTTCTTTTAAGGAAGGAAAAGTCTCTCTACACTGGAAAAAGGGCAAACATTGTACCAATTTTTAAGAGAGGTAACAAAGAAGAACCACGAACTAAAGACCAGTGTCCCTAACAAGCATGGTTGTGAAAATAGCAGAAAAAATAGTTAAAGACAGATGGATGCAACAGCTAGAAAAATCACATACATGAACTGAACAACAATTTTGTTTCAGAGGTGGAAGATCTTGTGTCACAAACCTAATGAGTTTCTACAGTAGAGCAATAGATATAATTCAGGAGAAGGACAGATGGGCAGATTGTGTCAACTTGGATCTAAAAAGGGCTTTTAATCATGTACCACATCAGAGATTGCTATGGAAAATTAAAAACATATGTAGTTTATAGGGAAAAGTACTGGAATCGATAACAGACTTCTTAAAAGACAGAGAAATGAGAACAGCGATAAAAGGTGAAGAATCAAAATGGAGTTCCACAGGGCATGGTCCTGGCCCTGTAATGTTCATAGTGTATATCAATGATATGGTTGATGAGGTGGACAGTAATATAAGCTTATTTGCAGATGATGTAAAATTTCTGAAATGAGTGGAAAATGACATGGATTGTGAAATGCTACAAAAAGACTTGAATAAGATATATGAGTGGAGCAAGAAATGGAAAATGGGATTTAATGCAAAAAAGTGCAAAATGATGGAACTAGGGAAAAGCATAGGAAGACAGACAAGATCTTACACTATGTGAAGGGTAGAAATTCAGAAAACAAAAGGAGAAAAAGACCTGGGTATTACAATAAATGACGATTTACCACAGGAAAACACATAAACATTTTAGTTGGGGAAACATATGTTACTAAGAAAAATAAAATGGGCATTTTACCTATATAGATGTAGAGATGGTGAAAAAAATAATAGAATACATGATTCTACCTAAACCTGAATAGGCTGCACTTCTATGGTCACCACATAACAAGAAAGATATGAAGATAGAAAGTATTCAAAGAGCTGCAACCAAAATGGTTCCAAGTTTGAGAAACCTAACATATGAGGACAGATTACAGATATTAAAATTTCCAACATTGCAACATAGGAAAGAAAGGGGAGACCTAGTTGCCATATACAGAGCATGGAACAGGATGGACACAGTTGACTGAAAAAACCTACTGGTGTGGGACTCAAGAAATACAAGGGGACACAGCATGAAATTGAAAAAGACCGCATGTAGAAGAGACATTAAAAAATATAGTTTTCCAAAAAAGAAGCATAGAAATATGGAAGAATTTGGATGAAACTAGTTCAAGCAAGAAATATTCATGATCTTAAAGCTAAACTAGATGACTATAAATATGGAGACAAGCCAGGATGAGCATAGCTCTTTTCCTGTAAAAGACAACTTGGTAAATACACACACACACACACACACACACACACACACACACACACACACACACACACACACACACACACACACACACACACACACACACACACACACACACACACACACACACACACTTCACCTTGTGAGTGTCAGCAGATATGCTTGTAACACCCTTCACACGGAAGTCAAAGGGAGGAAGAGGATAGCCAGCCTCCTCCATGAAGGGGATGAGGAAGCCTCCTAGACAGGCATCAACATGGACTGGAATGTTGTACTGCTCCCCAAGGGCTCCCACTTCATCTACAGGGTCTATCACACCATGAGGAAACTGAGGTGCTGATACTGCAAGCTGTAACATTAACATATTAATTTTTTGTGTAGTACTTCAATTTCAGTTTTAGAAACTGAATAACTTGTGCACATATCTTAGAAGCATTTTCTTCTCTTCAGCATCAACACAAATCATTTGGTTTTGAGATAACAGTAGTAATAATGGAATCTAAAAATGAGTTTCCCAAAAGTGTAACTGGAGAATTCTTCCAACATTTTTTAAGATTTGTTGCAGAACAGAAAGCCTCTCGTTTTTAACACCAAGAAAGAAAGAAAAAAAAAAAAAAAAAAAAAAAAAAAAAAAGGATTCTTTCATTGTGGAAAGTTAGTTTCAAAGTAGCTGGCCTCTCTCTCCACTTCAGTCATGGCAATGATCATAAGCATTTCTCTTACCATGCAAGTTCTCTTGTTAATCATCTTCTTCATTGCATGGACATCAACTTTCATGGACTTTGGATCCAGGGGGACATGTTTGATGCCGATGGCTAGTAGATAGGCCGCTAGCAGAAGGGAGCAGAATACAATTAGTACAATACACATAGAAATAGGACAAGGGTATTATAAACAGAATAAAGCTTGATAGCCTAAAATATGAAGAAATACCGCCAAAAAAATACTGAGAATATATGCTTGTAGCTGTCTCATCCTGGCTTTACCCCATTATAGATAATATTGGCCTGGTATCATATACAGTAAGACCCCGCACTTGGCGAATCTCAGCTTGGCAAAATTCACTTTTGGCAGTAGGGTGGCCATAGACCACCGAGTGTACGCTTGGTGATTTGAATTCAAACTTGGCAGTCCCCTGGTGGCTGCATGGCGAATCACGTGGCTCCCCTATGACGTCAGACTTCTCTCTAAACCTATCAGAATGCAGTGTAAGAGTCTCCTTCAGCCATTTTGTTTGTACTACCCTCTGTTCTGGTAGCGTGGTAACGAATTCTGGCGATTCACCGCCAACATGGCCTCTACCAGAGCAACAGGTGGTACTGGTGGGGATAAGGGCAATGGTGGTGGCGGCAAGGACGAAAGTGAGTGAAGGAAATGGATGGAAAAACGGGAGTTACAGCCTTTATATCGTCTTATTAGCTTTATTTATTGTTTATTGGTCTGTTTTGTACATGTGTTCTAATGTAAAGGCAGAAGATTTTATTTCAGCTTGAAAGATGGTATTTTAGGGGTGAAAAGAGTGACTTTGGTAATGACCAAAGACTGACAGAAGCATTTTTTTAGGCAATTTTTATGGCATAAAGAACTCATGCTTGGCGAAATTCACATTTGGCGGTAGTTTCGCCAGACTAATTAATTCACCAAGTGCGGGGGCTTAGTGTAATAGATAAATTATAAAACATATTTTCTAATGGTAAGATCATCTGTTGGTTACCCAGCTAGCCATTCCCCTACAGAAAGATCTTTGAACACTGAGGACTTTGAGGACTGAGACCATTTACATGCTATCCACACGTGACTTAAAGTTACACCTTTTTAGTTATGAGCTGATTGTGCTAACTACATCTCTTGGTTAATGAACAAATTTCTATCTGTAATCTTATAGTATGTATGTGCTCACCCTTGTCAAAGGCGGCATGGGCCGAGACAGGGACAAGGATCTCAGGTTTCTTGATGCCACGTACATTAATGGCATAATCCCTGTATGCTTTCACAGCCATCACAATACTCTCTGTGCCACCTGTTGTCATCTGGAACACAAAAAATTGAATTAATGCTTATGTAACATGCCTTCAGTCAGAAAAAAAAAAAAGATTCTTATTTGATTATTGGGTAAACTGGTTATGAGAAGCCATGGTAGGACAGAATCCTTGATAGGACACGCACAACAACATGAGTCAGAGACATTACCAATCAGGCCATAAGTGATCACCAAGGCCTGTTTGGATTTTCTTCAGCCTTGACATTCATGTCATTGCATTTGCTTTATGTACTTCGTGATAAATTTATTAACACAAGTCTGTTAGTAGTATTATCAATATTTTTTCACATAGTTCATGACAACTTTACCAATACAAATATAAAACAAAGACAATTCACAAATATAATGATTCAAAAGTCAGGATTAGTTTCAAGAACATTATCTAAATCAATATTTTGAACATTATTTTGGTTTATCAATTAAACAACAATGTAAAACTCTTTTACTAATGCCATTATATATTTTAACATGTAAATAAAAAAATGAGTGACGAAAGGATAATAATATAAAAATAAAAAAGGTGTGTGTGATCAAAGACTCAGGGAATAGATAAGAAGGTCCAAAGGTGAGAATTAAATACTAGTGCTGTTTAGTAAGTGGATGATACATTCAGATTGCTGATAAATATAAGTGGGTGATACATACAGATTGCTGATAAATATAAGAGTGGCATTCAATTACATGAATGGGAAAATGTGAGAACTGATATAGTTTGTGATAAAGTGAAGGATTGAATGGACGAAACATTGCACCAACAGAAAAATGTCACAGGGATGATGAAAGCAGTCATGGCAGACAGATAACTAGAAGGAAAGATGGAATAAGTTCTACAGGAGTGGCTTTCAACAGGCAGGTAACCAACACAGATGAGTAAAGGTCAAGGAGAGTCTTTGCCCCGCAATATAATTGTAGAGAAATTATGACAAGAAGTTTTTATGTGCTTATCAGTTTGGTTTGTGACATTATCTTTTGTTTCTATTTCTTCCTTGCTTGTCATAATGTTAGTTGGAGCAAGTGATGCAAAGATCTGGGTACCAAGACCAGAATTGAATTATAATTGACACAAGTCCCTACTAAGGAAAAGGAGCACTCATAGATAAAAACCAAGATGAAACCCATCCCATGAATAATCAAAATGTGAGAAGATACTCACACATCCACAGCTTTCTCTGTCACCTTTGAAGAGACTGCAACACATGCGCACAACCTCTGCTTCCATCTTTCTCACTCCAGGGAAGACGTCTGGATGCAGGGGGTTGGTCCACGCTGACAAGCCTGAAGGTGAAGCAAGACAATCAACTTTCTCTCATCAAATCCTCCCTTGCTGGTAAGTAGAAACTCACCACAGAAACTCAAAACATATATAATGACACCATTAGTGGTACATGCTAAATTCTATTAGAATATAAAGTGACTTTCTGACTGGAACACAATGAACCACTTAGCAATGCATACAATAGATATATCTATTAATACATTCAGAAAAGTATCTTTAAGTAACTTTTTTATAATATGTTGCGTACATTACCAAAATAACAATCCAAAAGTGTATTTGAGGAACACCAATGCATGATGTGTGGAACAACAGCTTTTATGATACTTTTGTGTTGCCAATCTCAGTGGTTCATTATTTTCTTTAGGCATCACAAATAATGTTTGTTTTGGAATATTTCATTTTTACCTAAAAACTTCCCTTGGAGGTCTATAAATCATAATGTTAAGGGATGCTTGTGGCTGTGATTGTGAATATGTACATATATGTGAGATCTTGCCTCACCTACTCTCATTCTTAAGGCAAGACAGTCTGGTGCACAAATTGAAAAGAAAAAAAAAAAAAAATCATGACAATGAATAAAATGTTCTTAAGTCTTTCTACTCACCATACACTTGAGTCATGACATCTGTGAGGTCTTTGTTGCCATTGTACACTGTACCTGATGCACAGCCTGTCTCCCACTTAAAGGTTCCTGGAATGTGAGATGCAGGCAAGATGTGAAGAATCATAACAATTGTTCGCTATCATGAAATTATTATGATCACTGACTAGACATGAAGTACTACAAATATTGAACAATACTAATAAGACAAGGTACTTACCAAACTTTGTGTACTCTGTGGCCTTTTCAATAATCTTTTCTGTACTCCAGCCATCTTTTGGCAGCTGCACCAGGTATGGAGTGTTTTCTATTGCTTCATTCAAGTCGTGAGTCAGGCCATCAGACATCTGTCAAGAAATAATATGATAGCCCTTCTTTATATGCCATTTGATGGTACAAAAAATTATTGATACCAACAACCACAAAATTATCACACTAGAAGTAACAATTTACAGTTATCACGCTAAACATCAACATCAGTAACACAAACAAAACACTAAGACCCAGTCACTGTGCCTCTTGAAAACCCCTTGTTTTAATGGTCAGAACTGTAAATGTTTTGGGTTTTATATTACCTGGATCTTAGAATACACAATACACATGCACTTCAAGTTATTGGATATATTTGAAAGAAGGTCACAGTAAGTAGAAAATACTATACATATTGTAATTCAAGAAATGTAACATTGAATATTCTGATATCACTATACAGTGATATCATTTAAAGAATGTCTTTGTGGCTTTTTTGCAGTACTGACATGGACAGGTGCAGATAACGTGCATGTAAGATCAACAGGAATAAAGAAAATCACACAAGTTGCAAAACACAGTTAAACTGCTGATAAGTAAACCTTGTTAATTTCCTTTTGAATCATGTTTTTAACTTGTGGTAACCTCCGTGCCAGTCTAAACACCGTCTTCTTTCCCCGTTCATACAAGCCTGCAACAAGACGGTTAATTTTAACAGTACAGAAGTTGTCAACTGAGAAAACTCCATGCAACAAAACTGCACCACACTGCTTGCACATATTTGATCTAATTCTACCCTTGGCACTGGTTTGCCTTGTTTTGAATATTATACATTCATATATATAGTTCATGCAAAGACAGACATACAGTTACGTAAGACTAAATTTATGCATTTTTTATGATTATCTCTCAAATGTGTTACAATAATTCATACTTGATCTATAACTATTTTACAACAATCAAAAACACTGTTTGGGCTTATGAGAACACCTTACTATGCTACAAGTCAAGGCTATTGACAAGAATGTATCAAGAATGAGTGGCCATCCATTACAATCATGCAATATCTAAAACTAAGTTATTTATCTATGATAGTTTTAGAAGTAGAACTATATTAATGATACTAAAGAATTACAATGAAAAACAGTAATTCAAATTAACTCACTCTCATCTTTGAAAAGGAAGCCTTTCACCCACACCAAGAGAACTGTGGTGGCCGCTGTCTTTAGAACAATCTCCCAGGCTGGCATGCCAGTACACAGGCTATTGACATGTTCTTGCAGTCTTACTAAATACATTTCTGCTATCTCCATTTTGGCTTCTGAAAAATAAAGATAGGTACTGTACATAAAAACTCTCTTAAACCATGAATTGGAAAAAAAAAAAAAAAAAAAAAAAATATATATATATATATATATATATATATATATATATATATATATATATATATATATATATATATATATATATATATATATATATATATATATATATATATATATATATATATATATATATATATATATATATATATATATATATATATATATATATGGTTGTAAAACATTCAATTACCAGTTGTCATTTGAATTATAGAAGTGCACCATCTCATTTGTTCACTAAATTTATTCACTTTCCCTACCACCAAACTAGTGTCAGTAATCAATTACAAGTTGAAGTTGAAGCCTCCCTTTAACTTGGAGCAGTATTTTGTATCAGTGAGCCCTGCGACCATTGAGCCTCACACCACCAAACCTTATCAGCAAAATGACTGCTGGATACAAAGGTGTTCCTCATCTCTTTACTTGAGTGAAGGCATTTTTTGTGTGTAAGAATGCATTTAGTATGTACAGGATTTAGAAGTACTTAAAGTATTTCAAGTAGCTAAGTGGACTACAGTGAAGCATAAGTTTTTGTATAGAAGGAATGACCCTGACAATGCCCCCTACAGAGATACAACCTTGAGCATTGATAAGACCAAAGCCTAAACAATTATTATGGACAGCTGGTATATGTCACCTACAAAAACACTTGCTACAGGATGGATAAGACAAATCTGGTAACTTAGTCTATATGACACCAGCAGGTAGTGACACTTAAAGAAAAATAAATAAATCAAACTAATAAATAGAATAAATACATAAAAAACAATAATAATATTGTAAAATAGAAGGACTTTATGTTAACACAGCTTTAGGAAAACAGGCAAATAAATAAAGGTGTATATTCTTATGGAAAACATAGAATATGAAGAATAAAAAACAACAGAGCAACATTCTTACAGGAGAGAGAGATGGGCTGATGTTATCAAACCAAAGGCTCCTCCTGAACAGCACACTAAAACTCAACAGCAGTTCAAAGCTGATAGTGGTGAAGAGAGTCAAGGGGAATTATACACATCAATCACTAGGTGTGATAAGATAAAATGGCAACAGTTATCTGCTTTTGTATGTAACTGTTTACACAAGACAACAAAATGTTATGTGATGAAAAGAATGAGTGGATAACAGAGAATTTACAGCACTTACCTAATGATAAAAGACAATATCCATACAAGGATTTCAATAAAACTCATTATTGCTATTACATTATTATCTACATGAATTGATCCATACTTCAGTAAATACCTCTACATGCAAAATCATTGTGACGCAAAACACGTCTTATGGTACAAATTTACTGATAAGACTGTGGGAACTTATGATGCAAAGATTGATCTGAATTAAGTGAAATAAAAAAAAAAAAATCTTAGTGGACCTATTGATGCTCCAAGGTAGCACAAAGACTGCAATAATGATACTTCTTACAGTTTTGCTGTTACTTTCAAGATTAATTCCTTTTGGAACTCATCAATTGCATAATTCATTTACATTTTTCTTTGCTTTTCCAAAGTTTGGGTGAGATGAAAAGATCACCAGCCAGGCATTCCACCAACACCATGGTTATTTATCATTTATCTATTTATTATTATTTTATATCAGGGATCTTCACTTTATACATTTGATTAAAAAACTCAGGAAGAAATCATTTGCACAGTCTGGTTCTCACTATGGGGTCTTGAATGGTGGTCTTCTTGGTATCACTGCCATGATCACAAAGTAGAACTTAAATTTTTTTTCAAACAGTTAATCATCTTTCCATTTTGCTTTCCTTCTTCCCATCCCATCAGAGAGAGAGAGAGAGAGAGAGAGAGAGAGAGAGAGAGAGAGAGAGAGATATATGCATTTTACATAATCCCTGGCACTCTATACTGAGATAATAACTTACATACCTATAGTCTACCTAAAAAAAATAAAAATAATGGTCACCAAATACCATCCCGCATAACACCTATTCATGCATACCTTTTAGTTTTACTGAATGTTAATGATCCAATTGCGCAGTCAACTTGTCGCATACATGGCACCCTTGATGGACAATGACTAATGCAACTCCTGACCTTGCTGAGTTGACCGACATGACAAGACAAGAATACTTTCACACACAAAAATACACAGTGTGAAGGAATCTATATGCAACGTATGTGTTCTTGTGTAATTGAGGCTTATGTACTGACCAGGAAAGGAGAGCAAGGAAGGGCAGTGAGGGGCAGCGAGGGAGTGACAGCCAGGGGAGGGGGAGGGAGGATGGTTTGTTTTGGTGTCACGGGGGACGAGGAAAGGCTGGGTTCAGTTTAGTCATGATGAGAGTAGTCTTTGAAATGGTACGTATCTCCTCTCATTGTCTGGATTGTGCATCTTCTCTTATTAAGCAAAATCTATACAGTGTTATTTTGATTTATTTGGTATATTTTAATTTCAAGCAAGTTTTCTCCAGGAGTGATCTTGATCTCCTCTCAGCTGATTTGTCAAATTTTCGTGAACAATCTGTCGGCTTCAGCTGTATTTAAGAGAAAATATAAGCGAGAATAAAACTCTTGTAAGGCTCCTGCAATATAATTTTCGTTTATGGCGAATTTATTTATTCATCTATTTAATTTTCTGAGATTCCTGCAGCCCTTCCCGAACGCTCGCCGCCTAATGTTTGTAAACAAAGGCCGGCATGGCAGAGGGATGTCCTGACACTGTCATCGAAGGTGATCCGGTAAGGGCTACTAGGGAAGTAACCTTAATTTAACCCTGATTTATTTTATTCCTGGTCAAAATATGATCCCCCTCCCCCCCTCTCTCTCTCTCTCTCTCTCTCTTAAAAGGCATAGTGGGGAAGTGCTTTGAACGTGGCTATTGTTGGCCCGGTCACTACAATCTTCAGTAGTGCATTCCATTCCGTTTTCTCATTCTGATGGCAAATCATTTATCCTTAATTGTTGTTCTCCAGTGTGCAGGCTTGGCAAGTGTAAGGGAGTGGCCTCTCAGGTTGTTGGTGTTAAAGCTGTAGAACTTTGAGAACGGGATTTCATCATATCCATGCATCATCTTGAACACCTGAGTCATATTCCCTCTGGTTTACCTGTCCAACAGCATCTAAAGTCCCAGGCAGCAGCATCTCTCCTCATATGATATCTGGCATGAAACAGTTCAGGGACAAGCTTTGACACCCCTTGTTGCACTTATTCCACGGTCTAGATGTTCAGTCTACATCGTGATCTACACAATGAAGGAATCAGCAGTGAAATTACTGAAATGAATTTATCTGAATATAATCTAATGTAACCCTCAGATGTAAAGACTTCATATTTTCAAAATTATATCAAGTGGTTCAGGCTGTGTAAGTGAAAGGGTGATTTGAAAAATTCTGTTAAGTAAAATTCATCGTGATTGGGTTAATATTGGCCTATGGATAGTATCACAGTAATACTGATACCTGCTTTGTATAGGGAAGCACTTTTGATCAGTTAATTTTGTTATGTTAGAATAGTGATGTCATAAGGATTTCATAGCAGTGATAGGGATGATTACTATATCTGGATTTTTATATTGTATACTTTGGCATAGCTGCATGTGTCAATGAGAGGCACCATAAGGTAAGCAGCCAAGCAAATGTATCTAGTAGCAGAAGGTGGGAGGGGTTATTTTGAGAGAATGCTTGCCTTGTCCTCATCCATAGGTACGTGACTGACCAGTTGAGTTTCCTGGGCATAGAGGTACAAAGAAAATGCAATATTAAAGAAAAAAAAGTTAGATAAGTTTAATGTTTGAAGCTACAGTGATTCTTAGGTAAAAATTCAGAATATCATCCTTATCTTTACCTCACTGGCATTTCCTTCTTTCTCACCAGCAGGCATTGTCTGAAGTATTTATTTCCTTGGTCCTCCTTAATCTAATCACTATTCTATTTTAATAAATGAGCTTGTATTAGTCTGCAGTGGAAATGAATTTAAGTTTTTCATCTTCAGTGAAGATTAATTTTATCTGGCAAACTCTTTAAAAATTTTAAGACATATCATGAAAAATTAAAATATTGTATACATATAGGTATATTCCTCACATACAGTGTTGTCTACATTTTATCATGTTATGTAATGTTAGTGAATTACAATTGGTTATGTGAAACCTTAGTCTGAAGGTTTGAATTGCAGGTTCAGGCCCAGTATTCCATCTGAGCACACATGCATGCAGAGGAAGCTTGGACGTGATGGCTGAAGGTGACATTGTTGAGGACTTCTTTGGAGTGTACCTGCTATTCTGCACCAACCCAAAGTACAAAGGTCGTACCTATATTGGCTACACTGTGAACCCAAACAGGCGACTCAAACAGCACAACAAAGGAACTAAAGCAGGTGGTGCCTGGAAGACCAGCAACAGGGGGCCATGGTAAGACTGTTATTCACAGTGGAGTCTCATTTTCCTTTAGGACAAGTTGAGTGCAAGCAAGCTTCCATTTAGATGAAAAATGGTTGCTGATTGATAAACTAATAAATAAAAAAAAATTGATACTGGCAATAAAGATATTGATATTTTAAGTAAAAAAAATTATATGTTAAGACAAAAATTTATTTTAATCTTTATCTTAGAAAACGAAAAATCTTGGAAAATAGTTCAAAATCAATGTTTATCTGGTCTCTTCAATAATAAAAACTACTGTTTTAGATGAAATACATAATTATTTCTGATTTTGAAAGTTAAAAACTTCCATATGCTTATGTTCCAAAGCTAAGATTAACAATAATTGCTTGTTAAGAACCAAAATAAGCAATACTAATAAATCAGTAATACAGGAAAAAAAATTATTGGATAAACTGATAACCCAATATTGTTATTGTGAATCATGGTAATGCCCATTTATGGATCTAACATTCAGTATAAGCCTTCCAAAAACTGAGAATAGCAAGGCTGTATTAAAGAAATCTTTACATTTGATATAATTCATTCATATATTTCATATAGAGTATTTTCAGGAATCTAACCCTCCTCTGCTTCTCCTCATAAGAAAGCTTTTTGATAAAGTTTGCTGTACTTTAAAATCATGGAGTATTTTCAAAAGCTGCAGTGATACAGATGAGTATGTATGCAACAAAGTTTTTATCAATTATTGCAGGGAAATGGTACTACTTGTTCATGGATTTCCAAATGATATATCAGCTCTTGGTGTGAGTATCTTTCAAGTTGTTTTTGTCTTATTTATTGATTTGGGAAGCACTATTCTAAGTCTTGCAATCATTTCTACTTTTTTCCCCACCACTTTTATATATGTAGAAAAGATTATTTCTGATCTCTTATAGCAGGGATGCAAACACACACACACACACACACACGCACACACTGCGTAGTGTAGTGGTTAGCACACTCGGCTCACAACCAAGAGGATCCGGGTTTGAGTGCTGGGAAGCAGTGAGGCAAATGGGCAAGCCTCTTAATGTGTGGCCCCTGTTCACCTAGCAGTAAATAAGTATGGGATGTAACTCGAGGGGTTGTGGCCTCGCTTTCCCAGTGTGTGGAGTGTGTTGTGGTCTCAGTCCAACCCGAAGATCAGTCTATGAGCTCTAAGCTCGCTCCATAATGGGGAAGGCTGGCTGGATGACCAGCAGGCGACTGAGGTGAAAAAAAAGGTAAATTACACCACACACACCACGTAGTGGTAAGCCTTTTAATGTGTAGTATCTGTTCATCTAGCAGTAAATAGGTACGGGATGTAACTTGAGGGGTTGTGGCCTCGCTTTCCCGGTGTGTGGAGTGTGTGTGAGCTCTGAGCTCACTCTGTAATGGGAAAGACTGGCTGGGTGACCAGCAGATGACCGTGGTGAATTACACACACACACACACACACACACACACACACACACACACACACACACACACACACACACACACACACACACACACACACACACACACACACACACACACACACACACACACACAGTGTAGTGGTTAGCACTTCGATTCACAATCGAGAGACCGGTTCGAGTTCCGGCGGCGAGGCAAATGGGCATGCCTCTTAATGTGTGGGCCCTGTTCACCTAGCAGTAAATAGGTGCAGGGATGTAACTCGAGGGGTTGTGGCCTCGCTTTCCCGGTGTGTGGAGTGTGTTGTGGTCTCAGTCTACCGAAGATCGGTCTATGAGCTCTGAGCTCGCTCCATAATGGGGAAGACTGGCTGGGTGACCAGCAGACGACTGAGGTGAATTACACACACACACACACACACACACACACACACACACACACACACACACACACACACACACACACACACACACACACACACACACACACACACACACACACATATCGGGGATTTTAGAACTCAACGATTACTTGAGGGACAAGAACCCAGATATTGTGGGTCTTACTGAAACAAAACTGAGAGAGGAGAAGACCTGATGAAGGTTGGAGAAGGAAATATAACGTTTGGAAAAGAAATAGAGTAGGTAAGATGGGAGGAGGAGTGATGTTGCTGGTTAAAAAAGATATAAAGGTGGATCAAGTGAAAAAAGGTATGGGAAAGGCAGAAGTGCTAAAGATCAGAGCAGAAACTAATGAAGGAAAAAGAGGCACTACATAGTGGTGTACGTACCACCTAAGACAAATGCATGGTCAGTACAGGAATATGAAGAAATGATAAGTGATACAGGAACATGTCTGGAAGAAATGTTGGGTGGCTGTGAACGAACTATAATGATGGGAGATTTTAATTGTAAAGAGGTGTGTTGGGAGGACTGGTCAATGGAAGGATCAGAGACAACATGGGGAAATACACTATTGACACTGGCAATGGAAAATGTGTTAACTCAGTGGGTCAAAGAAGATACTAGGTTTGGAGGAGAGGAGCATCGTCAAGACTGGACTTGGTCTTTAGTACAGAGCCAATGGTCATTGAGGAGATGAGGGTGGAGTGCCCTTTAGCAAAGAGTGATCATGCAGTTTTGGAGTTCAAGGTGATAGACGAAGAAATCTAGAAGAAATGAAGAATATAAAGTGGGAAGATGGAATTATGCCAAGACAGATTTTGGAAACCTAAAGAAATTCTTTCAAGAGACAAATTGGATGAAATTCAAGAGTGCTAAGGAGCAAATGAAAAGTGGAAGGAATTTATAAAAATATACAAAGAAGGTGAGAAAAATTTGTACCAATAAGACAACATAGAAGTTGGAAAGCAGGACTGGTTTAACGATAGATGTGAAAAGGCTAGAACAAGAAAAGAGGATGCATGGAAGAGGTGGAGAAGGAAAAGACGGATTAAGCAGTGGGAAAGTTACAAAAGAGCAAGAAATGAATATGTGTTGATTAGAAGAGAAGAAAGAAAGAAACAAGAAAAGGATATAATTGATAAATGTAAAGACCAACCAAGGCTTTTTTACAGACATGTGAACAACAACATCAAAAATAGAAAGTATTGAAAGTTTAGAAGTAAATGGAGTATACAGTGAAGATCCCAGGAAATGGCAGAGGCTATGAATGGATGCTTTCGGAAGGTATTCACAAAGGAGACTGCTTTTGACAAACCACTGGTAATGGAACAGAAAGGGATTATGAAGGAGTTTCAAGTAACGGTGGAGGAGATCAAGAACATGATGGGGAGTTTAGAAGTGAGAAAAGCTGTGGGACCTGATGGGGTATCAGGATGGATTTTAAGAGAATGCAGGGAGCAATTGGCAGAAAAAGTTTGTGAAGTAATTGATGCCTCATTAAGGGAAGGCGTAGTGCCCCAAGACTGGAAAAGAGCTAACATTGTCCCAATCTATAAATCAGGTAACAAGAGAGACCCATTGAACTATAGACCAGTGTCACTTACAAGTGTGGTAGCTAAGATGTGTGAGAGGGTGGTGAAGACTAGATGGACAGACTTCTTGGAGAAAAATGACATACTTTGTGAGTGTCAATTTGGTTTTAGGAAAGGGCGTTCATGCACGACAAACCTGATATGTTACTATTCGAGGGTGATAGATGTAATACAGGAAAGAGATGGTTGGGCTGATGGAATATATCTGGATTTAAAAAAGGCCTTTGATAAGGTACCACACCAGAGACTGATCTGGAAACTTGAAATGGTAGGAGGAGTGCATGGCAGTTTACTAAAATGGATGGAAGACTTTTGGTAGGAAGAGAAATGAGAACAATAATTAAGGACAGACCATCAGAATGGGGATTGGTGGAGAGTGGAGTTCCACAGGGATCAGTGTTGGCACCAGTAATGTTCGCAGTCTACATAAATGACATGGTGGATGGGGTGTCCAGTTATGTGAGCCTATTTGCAGGCGATGCAAAATTGTTACGAAAAGTGAGATGTGACAAAGATTGCGAACTACTCCAGGAAGACTTGGACAGAATATGGAAATGGAGCTGTACATGGCAAATGGAGTTCAACACGACAAAATGCAAGAAAATAGAGTTTGGCAAGAGTGAAAGAAGAATCAGGAGTATGTACAAGATAGGAAATGAAGACATAAAACCAGTCATGAAGAAAAAGACCTTGGGGTGACAATTACCAATGACCTATCGCCAGAGAGACATATAAACAAAATAATTGGAGAAGTATTGAACTTATTGAGGAACATAAGAGTGGCGTTCGTATATCTAGATGAAGAAATGATGAAGAAAATAATTACTGCAATGATAAGACCGAGGCTTGAATATGCAACAATACAGTGGGCTCGAACTTAAAGAAACACATAAGGAAACTAGAGAAAGTACAGAGGGCTGCAACGAAAATGGTGCCTGACTTAAGAGATTTGACTTATGAAGACAGACTGAAAAGAATGCAACTTCCAACCCTGGAAAACAGAAGAAAGGGAGACCTGATAGCAATATACAGAGTGATGATTGGCATGGAAAAAATGGATAGGGAAGATCTGTGTATGTGGAATGGAAGAATGTCGAGAGGGCATGGGAAAAAACTAAAATGGCCACTTATAGGAGAGATGTGAAAAATATAGCTTCCCTCATAGAAGGGTGGAAGCATGGAATAGTTTAGACGTGGAAGTGGTCAACGCAAGGAATATTCATGATTTTAAGAAAAAGCTGGACATTAATAGATATGGAGACGGGACAACACGAGCATAGCTCTTTTCCCGTATGTTACAATTAGGTAAATACAATTAGGTAAATACACACACACACACACACACACACACACACACACACACACACACACACACACACACACACACACACACACACACAAGACTGAAGGATAGATGGGAAAGAGGAGATGTAATAACTATATATAAGTTACCTGGTATCATTGACGAAGGCTGGAGATAGACGAACAGGGCATTCCAAGAAAATCATAAGAAGTCAGTGCCTGAGGAACATTAAGAAGTTCAGTTTTCCATATAGGATGGTGGACATCTGGAATGGATTGAATGAAGAGATTGTAGCAACAGAAAGTGTGCACAAATTTAAGGAAAAGTTGGATAAATGTAAATATGGAGACGAGTCACTATCAGCCCCACTCAAATCCCATAATATACAACTAGTTAAATACACACTTCAGCATTACAGTCCCTCATCTCATTCTTGTGGTGACTTCTTGGCTGCCTATCCTTGGCAAGGTGTATGGGTAGATGATTATCATTGTTTTTGTTTAGTATTGTTTTTAGTCTTTTTAGATGGCTACTTCTCAAGGTTTAGGCTGACATTTTTATTAAACTGATGAAATTAGTTTTATTGAAATATGTGTGCATTGCAGTAAGATTATTGTCAGTTTCAGGTACCACATTTTCCAGCTGGCTTCCTGAGTGTACTCACATGGCCATTGCATTCTTTTCCTATCATATGAGGAAGTAAACATCTATATTTCATTTGCACAGATTGTCCTCTGATTTTTGTAATTTTCCTCTTGAATCCACACATCAAGAAACAGTATCTTATATGTATTTCGTAGTATTGGTGTGCTTCAAACAGGGACTGTCCCATGTAGGCCTTATTTTCCTTTGTTTTCATTATTTGCAACTTCCTTCATTTTCCTTTGTTCTTATTAAGCACTATTACCAAAGATTGATGGTCTTACATGTATGTATATATACTGTACATCCCTGGCACAGTTTGAATGGGCGTGGCAGCATCCTCACAGGAGTCGCCGTTTGCGCACTGTTACTCGCAAGAAAGCCAAGGAGCAGAAATATGACTTCTGCCTACGAGTCCTGGGCAACATGCTCCGAGCAAGGCCTTGGTGTCGCTTGCCACTCACCCTGCGCTGGATAAAACCAGAATACATCAGAGACTTCCCAGTGAGTGCAAAAACATTTTTTTTCTGATGTTTAACTTGGGTTGTCTCTAGTGCAATCACTAGTCAATGGGGTTTTTGTAGTACATAGATATAAAGATATTGTGATTATCATCATTATTGTCATTGTTGTTACTGTTATTTTGTTAGTTCTAAAATGGTAAGATATAAAGGAATGTTTGTGAGTGGAATGTGAGTGCCTTGATATATATCTAAATCATATTGTAGGTAATTAATTCCATATCCTCATCAGCCAGGACTGGAGCCACCTGTGCATATTCCTATAGCATATGGGCCTGTCAAACCTGTAAAAGTGAAGAAGCCAGCAGAAAATAAATCAGATGATGATATTGAGGAAATAGAAACATGCACTCTATGTAAGAAGGTGGTGGAGGAGGTTGATAAAATGAGGTGAGTCATAGGCACTAAGAAAAATTAAGCATGGTTACTTCATACTGGCATCAAAAGTAAATGAAGTAATATGTAATGAAATTTGAATAACCTTTATGAATTTCTTTTGTATATTTATGCCATTTTGATTTTCTAGTTCCTTTGTGTCTCTTAAAATTTTGTCTTTGAATTATTCTTTACTTCCATTTGTAGCTACTTATGCTTAACCTTTGATCTGAAAAATACGAAAACCAAGGATTTTTTTTTCCATGCATCTTGTTTGCATACTGAAGGCTGTTACCAGTAACAGTGACACCAGTGACTAATAATTAATGTTTGATTGTATTCCAAGCTCATTTCTATTAGAATTGAATGATGAAGTTAATTGACTTCAATTTAGGCTTAGTAGATACATTTGGCATGGCATGGTGGCTAGCTGTTTGTTGATATAGTTTTGTGCTGCTTGTGCTCCTGCCCAACACTCCCACTCTTTAATTGTCCACTGGCTTCATTAGTACTTGAGTCACTTTCATTAAAAGGAATTAGTCTTCTTATAATAATGAATATGTGAGACATGTTTTGAGGCATAGTATTGCCTCACCACCATCATCACTGCCACTGCTTCCTGCCAGTCAGCTTGTAAACAAAACAACAATGTTGTATAATATCTCTGCTGTCCAGCTCTTTACCCTTGTCTCATTCATTCTCAGCTTCTTTTCACTACATATCCAAATGCCTTTACACTGACACTAAAAACAGTGAATATTGATTAATAACAATACTATTAATCCACCTTTCAGATGTCTGTCCTCATCCTGCCTTTTGGTTGCTCACATGAAGTGTTTGGCACATGAAATGCTAAAAGATGATATTCCTGGTATGTTGGTACCACTGGAGGGTTGCTGTCCAAGCTGTGACATCCCTGTGCTGTGGGGAGATTTAGTCAGGTTGAAACGAGGCTGCTACCAACAGAAGAAGTCAGATAATAGTGATGATGAAGACTGGGTTGATAGTTTATCACAGGCTACCTAAGAATTCAGGTAAAAACATAGCTTGTGAATGTAACACACACACACACGCGTAGTGTAGTGGTGAGCACGCTCGGCTCACAACCGAGAGGGTCCGAGTTCAAATCCCGGAAAGCGGCGAGGCAAATGGGTAAGCCTCTTAATGTCTTGCCCCTGTTCACTTAACAGTAAATAGGTACGGGATGTAACTCAAGGGGTATGGGATGTAACTTGAGAGATTGTGTCCTTGATGTCCTGGTGTGGTCTCAATCCTACCTCAAGATTGGTCTATGTGCTCTGAGCTCACTCCATAATGGGGATGGCTGGCTGGGTGACCAGCAAATAACTGTGAATGCACACACACACACACACACACACACACACACACACACACACACACACACACACACACACACACACACACACACACCGTGTAGTGTAGTGGTTAGCACGCTTGACTCACAATCGAGAGAGCCGGGTTTGAGTCCCGGAAAGCAGCGAGGCAAATGGGCAAGCCTCTTTATGTGTGGCCCCTGTTCACCTAGCAGTAAATAGGTATGGGATGTAACTCGAGGGGTTGTGGCCTCGCTTTCCCGGTGTGTGGAGTGTGTTGTGGTCTCAATCCTACCCGAAGATCGGTCTATGAGCTCTGAGCTCGCTCCGTAATGGGGAAGACTGGCTGGGTGACCAGCAGACGACCAAGGTGAATTACACAAAAACCACATAGTGTAGTGGTTAGCATGCTCGGCTCACAACCGAGAAGACCCAGGTTCGAGTCCCAGGAAGCAGCGAGGCAAATGGGCAAGTTTCTTAATGTGTAGCTCCTGTTCAGCAAGCATTAAATAGGTATGGGATGTAACTCGAGGGATTGTGGCCTCGCTATCCTGGTGTGTGGAATGTGTGTTGTGGTCTCAGTCCTACCTGAAGATCAGTCAGTATGAGCTCTGAGCTCTTTCTATAGAGAAAAGACTGGTTGGATGACCAGCAGGAAACTGTGGTGAACACACACACACACACACACACACACACACACACACACACACACACACACACACACACACGGCCCGGTAGCTCAGTGGTTAGAGCGCTGGCTTCACAAGACAGAGGACCAGGGTTCGATTCCCCGGCCGGGTGGAGATATTTGGGTGTGTCTCCTTTCACGTGTAGCCCCTGTTCACCTAGCAGTGAGTAGGTACGGGATGTAAATCGAGGAGTTGTGACCTTGTTGTCCCGGTGTGTGGTGTGTGCCTGGTCTCAGGCCTATCCCAGGATCGGAAATAATGAGCTCTGAGCTCGTTCCGTAGGGTAACGTCTGGCTGTCTCGTCAGAGACTGCAGCAGATCAAACAGTAAATTACACACACACACACACACACACACACACACACACACACACACACGGCCCGATAGCTCAGTGGTTAGGCGCTGGCTTCACAAGCCAGAGGACCGGGTTTGATTCCCGGCCGGGTGGAGATATTTGGGTGTGTCTCCTTTCACGTGTAGCCCCTGTTCACCTAGCAGTGAGTAGGTACGGGATGTAAATCGAGGAGTTGTGACCTTGTTGTCCCGGTGTGTGGTGTGTGCCTGGTCTCAGGCCTATCTGAAGATCGGAAACAATGAGCTCTGAGCTCGTTCCGTAGGGTAACGTCTGGCTGTCTCGTCAGAGACTGCAGCAGATCAAACAGTGAATTATACACACAAGCACAGGCGCTAAATTAAACTCACTTCGATCGATCGATTGAGAGAGAGAGAGAATAATGTTTGTTGAATTACAGAAAGAGATGAAAAAAAATATATTGAAGAGTCTTGGAAAATACTATGGCAGAGGTGGTTGAGAACAGAGTATGAATACTGAGAATGATGGATGAATTTTGTCCAGATGTCATTGAACTGTCAAGGTTTAAGCCTCACCAGCCTTTAGGGAGAAAGATGAGAAAGGTTACAAATGTTGGTGTTTATGTTGATTCTTCTGAGTATTTTCATTGCCATGATTCCTGTTTTTAATGTAAGCTTCTCAGTCAGTGTCAAATTTTAGGTAGGTTTTTTATGGTTATCTCATTTAACAGCTTTTTTCATTACTGTTTGTGATCTATTTTGATTTTTTAAAATTGAAAGTAAATTACTTATACTTAAATGATTAATATTTTAGCAGTAAACTAAGCCCAGTGATCAATAATGATACGTTACAAACACTAGTTTCTTTTATAACTATTTTGTTGGTGTTGGTGGCTGACTTCATTTAATAGTTTATGTTTTCCACTTTATGTTATACAGTCTGTTTGTTAGATTGCCACTCTGTGGAGTGGCATGGGCCTTTCAGCCTGATGGCGGCCCACAGGTGGGTTGTCGTCGATAGGGCTGGAAGACTAGTCTTCTTGCCACTAGGGAAGTCTGACTGACCCACCTATAACGGAGTGTCAGATACACCCTTTGTGGTCGGTATAGACTGTCTTCACCAGCCTTCTTTGCAGCCTTTCCTGATGCTTTGGGAGGCATGGTAGTAATGGTGTCGTTCAACTTGTGAAGAGTTGTGTGTGTTATACATTTTTACATTCCTTATATACTTTCTGTCTTTCTAGTCTCTATTCTTGAAAGTAGACCTCTCAGTTTCCTTAGCATATCTTTGTGTATATTTTAGTCTATAGTAAAATTAGTGGTGTGTATGCATCACTTTAGTTTTATACTTCATGTGGAAGATTATTATTTATTTAACAGTAAAACACATTGTATTTTTTTTGTACAAATGCAAGAGACTTAAACTTAATGGAGATGTGATTTTTCACTATTTAAAATTGATAACAAAATGCAGTTATTTTAGTGGAAATACCTATATTACTGGTTAATAGAATGGTTATAATGATATTTTAAATCACTAGATATATTTCACAAGGTGCAATTACTAATTACTGGCACAAATACATACAGACACCATATACCTGTTCATCCAGCTGTACAACAGGATGATATCTCTGTAAGGAAGCAGTCTGTGGGAAAAAAGTTCAATTTTCTGGTTCACATTAGTCTTATATGAGAGAAATATAGCAGGATGGTGTTTACTAGCCAATCCTCAGAATGTACAATTAGGCCATTCACTCTGCAACAAGGGAACCACATCTCTAAAAAGAGAAGAAAAAGATTTGAGCTGAGGAGTTGTTTGGTTTGTCAAATGGACTTAAAAGAAATGAAAGAAATTGAATTCAGCCTTGTAAAAGCAAACATGACAATCATGAGTGTTATTCATCTTAGTTTCCATTACTTTTGATGAATTTGAAGTTTACATTTGCTTATTTTATTTGCAATGTTTTATTTTTCTTTCTTAAAATGTTTTCCTTTATGTGAATAAAGAATAAGATTAAAGTAAGTGTCTCTAAGAATTGGAGTTGGTGCATTATGATCGAGTACAAAGTTAGTGTACCGGAGCAGCAGCACACAAAGCACTTGAGCCACCCAGCCACCTGTTCTGCTGTGTGTTAGGAAAGGTGGAAGTCTGGTATTATGGAAGGGCTAAAGTAGAAAGTTGTCTTATTATAAATGTATTCCAAATAGATAATGATAAAATTCCGTGAACATACAATAGATAGTTTTAGGGTATTGTAGAAAGGCAATATCCTCTCTATTTTTATCGTTTATTAATTTTTATATATTTTTTATTATTATTATTATTATTATTATTATTATTATTATTATTATTATTATTATTATTATATTATTCCATTATTATATTATTTCATGTAAGAGAAACTCTGGCCCACTGTACTCCATAACAAGAGTAATGATAAAATAGTCATTCTTTTCCTGTTGAAAAATTCAGTCGTATATTTCCCATGATGGGTTTCCTGCCGCCAGATAGCCTTTTGCAGGCAGCGTTGCGGCAAGTTTACGGAAAATCTCGTCACAACGATTTTTTCTCAGTTTTCTGAGTGCATTGAGTAAATTGCATCAAGTTACGGCGGATAAGATCATCGATGCAGCCTGAATTGTCAAAAACTATCACTGCTTAAACTGTGTCAACGACGCACTGGTCCTCGTCACCATTACTGAGGAGTGAGAACTTTGTCTCCATTATTGTCAGTGGGGGAGGTGTGAGCGCATTCCATTTCAAGCTGACCCTTGCCTTCAACGACAGGGTAACTATCATCTTCCGGCTTCTGCTGCTCGTGTTGCAGCTTAATATCTACTCGGTGCCTTGTTGGCCTTGAGGGCTGCTGCATTGCGCTGGGTATTCCATCGCTATCACCTTAATTTGCGGCATACTCAGGAAGCAACACAGATGAGTTCAGGAAATGAGCAAGACTATTGTCCCAGGTGTCGACAGGTATGCTGATTAGCGTGGGTCTTGAACGAGTGGGCTACGCTAGATACAGATCACGAGGGA
Source organism: Portunus trituberculatus (assembly GCF_017591435.1). Classification (NCBI taxonomy): domain Eukaryota; kingdom Metazoa; phylum Arthropoda; class Malacostraca; order Decapoda; family Portunidae; genus Portunus; species Portunus trituberculatus. Next base: position 15,913,458 of record NC_059295.1, read on the forward strand.
CTTAACAACCATGCAGGTGATCGATCAGGAACGCGCTGATTTCGCTCTGTCAACATGATTAATTTTCGTAAGTTCGTGTTTTATCTGATGGCAAAGAGGTAAAGATTGATGAATCAATTTGCATTGGAGGGGAGAGGCTGCCCTTGCAGTGTGTGTGTGTAGAGCAGAGTATGGTGATCATGGCTGAACTCTACTTGCAACTACTTAAACTGTACTACATGTATATTTGTCGAGATTTCTTATTCTTTTTGTTGCTATATTCTTTGCCTGTATCATTAATTACTCTAGTTTTATTCTGCACGAGTCGGGTATTGATGTATCTGTTTAGATACACATCTCGTATTTTCAAACATTTCAACGTCTTAACAAAATTTCCAGTTTCCAATGAAAGTATATTTGGAGTTTCGAGATTGTTTCTATGATTCTAGTGACAATTTAACACGTATTCCGTAAAATCAACATGAAAAAGAAAAGGAAGATCATAAGAACATCAACACTAATTTTTGTAACCTTTGAAAATAGTCTGAGGAGAGAACGAAGCTTTTACAGAAAACGAGTCACGGTGTCGGGATGCGTCACTGATTCTGGCCATCTCTAATAGTGAACCCTACACCCGTGCTTCCCGTAATACAGCCTCGGGGGTGGAGTTGTAACGTGACTCTGCACTGCGGGGGTGGAAGCACTCAGAGGATACTTATGAATGGGAAGGATGCTTAGTGTGTGGTAGTAGTAAAGGGCATTTACCTCTCTCTCTCTCTCCTATCTTGACCTTTGTTATAATTCTTTTCAACATTTCCTATCTGTAATGTAAGCACTTTTCCTCCTTCGGACATTTTCGTCCTTTCTCCTAGTAATTTCTTCCTCCGATGGATATTTTACCTTTCCGAAACTTTCTTCTTCAGGACTTTTCATCTCTAGCCATTCTTTTACACCCTCTAGATATTTTTATTTTATTTTGCAATCTTTTCCCTCTTTCCTTGATATTTTTCCTTCCACATATTTTTCTTCCAGCCATTTTCTATTCTTGATATTTTGTCCTGTGAACATTTTTCTTCCCTCGACATTTTTTTTTTTTTTATCCTCTAGACATTTTCTCTTCCAGTCTATTCCCTCTCTCCTTGACATTTTTTCCTTCAGACGTTTCCTGTTCCAGTCATTTTCCTTCCTCCTGAGCATTTTCCCCTTCAGATATTTTCCTTTCCTCTAAACCAGCGTTTCCCAACCTGGGGTGCTCACATCAATTATTGGGGGTGCTGAGAAGTGATGCACACACTGCACTTTCTTTTATCTTTCTAATAACAAGATATTAGTTAGGGGTGCTAGACTATTTAGACATGACAACAGGGGGTACTATGGTCTGTAAAGGTTGGGAAACGCTGCTCTAAACCGTTTTCTATAAGCTCTTTTCCTTCCCTCTTGACATTTTTTTTTTTTTCTTACCTTATAGACATTTTCTCTTCTAGGCTTTTCACACTCTCCTTGATAGTTTCCGTCTAGACATTTCTTGTTTCAGCCATTTTCCTTTCCTTTATGATTTTTTTTTCTTACCTTCAAATATTTATCCCTCCAGCTCTTTTCCCTCAGTAACTCGGGCTAATTTCAAATGATGATAATATTTCCTGCTTACATATATATAATGCTGAAGTGTACAGTGTAGGAAACGATAAGATATCTACCTGTATTCCTGAGCATCGCATCATCTCTCTCGATTAACAGGCTGATTTGGAAGTTACTTAGTGTTCTGTGGTGTTTTCACGGTTGTAGTGGTAGTTTAACAAGGAATCGACACCACTAAAAAAAAAGAAAAAAGAAAAAAAACTCAACATGTTTTATCTGAGTGATCTTTGAAAACAGTCCTGGAGAGAGAGAGAGAGAGAGAGAGAGAGAGAGAGAGAGAGAGAGAGAGAGAGAGAGAGAGAGAGCAAAATAAATGCGGACTAATGAATTAAGGAAGAGTTCTTTACCTTAATTAGATTTGATGAATCTATTGAGACAAGGAATCACCATCATCTTTATAGGATGACATTACGTAGGTATTCTTAGGCATTCTTTGTCTTGGGTTATGTTGCAAGAGACGCGGGAGTGGGAGAGAAGCGCCTTTTGATGAAGGGCGTCTTGTGCTAGAGCACGGATTTTCAACCATCAACCAGTGTGCCCCGAAGTAACTGCAGGTGTGCCACGAGAATTCGAGAATGAAGACTGATCTTCCTCAAATAACGTGCATATTCTTGGCAAATGTGATGCCTATGTGTGGGCACTATCATGAGTTGCACACCTTTAAGAGGATGTATTTAATTTATTGTGAATTTATATAGTACTTTATTTATAGGGGCATACCACACTTTATGTACAAACTGGTAACTCTTATTCCGCCGGTCATATCAAAGTTCATTACCATTCATTAGTTCCACTTTTAAATAGTGATGGTGTGCTTCGCTCATTTTAGCGCCAACTCGGTGCTCCATGAGAGAAATAGGTTGAAAAGCACTGCAGTAGAGGAACTAGGTGGTGCACGTTGTCCTCTGCGATTACTTTTTTCTTAGGGGATGACAATTTATATCTTTGCCATGTTGCGAGAGACAGGGAGGGGACAGCGGGGCTCATTTTGGTGGAGGAAACATGTGATGGAGGCACTAAGGCGTGCAACGTCTTCGACAATATATTTAAGGAATGACAGATTTTATCCTTGAAACTTGTTAGTCCAGATTCAGCATAAAGCTTTATGAGATTAGACAGATTTATGGGCAGGGATGATTAGTGGATGTAGATGATATATTATGAAGGAATGACCACGTGTAGGCCTATACTGGCGTTTGGCTTCTTGCACCTTCCTTCAGGTTCTTCGTAACAGTACAGTAGAGAAGCCAAGGCACTAATAACTGTTAGTAAGAGAAAAAAAAAAAGATAGCTAAATAGGTCTGCTGTAAAGAGGTAAGAAAACTACATATTACATTTATAGTATGTCCGGGAAATGGAAATAGTGAAATATTTATTATGTCTCGTCGACGAATGGATACGCTGATAAAAAAAAAAAATCGTTCATCGAAGAAAAGGAAATTAGTTAATTTTACGGCACTCATTTTTGAAACAGGTACTTCTGTGGGTATACTAAAAGAATGGTACTACATTAGTATTATGCAATATATCACCTCAGAACACTTACGCATGATCTACTTTACCATAGTACCTACCTTTAGTCAGTAGAAGTATACATGTGGTGTACAAAAAGAATTACGCACTATGTAGTTGCATATACCACCTCGAGTCACCTGGTATGAACTCACCTCCCATAGTGGCTACCTACTTGTACCCATACGTAACCAGCACGTATGGACACTCACCTGTTGGTTTTATCTTCCATCATTATCACCTGCCAGAACCTACCTCAAACCGGCCTCTCAGGAACTCACCGAAGAAAAAAAAAAAAAAAAAAAAAAAAAAGGGAAAAAAACATGGGTTCTGTATTTTGTTATGTGACGAGGCAGTCTGTAATCCTGCAATATATCAGCGGGAGGTTGAACAACGCCATTAATCAGGCCTATAAATACTACAGACCGGGTGGCTGCTGCTGCTGCTGCTCAGGTTGTGTGTGTGTGTGTGTGTGTGTGTGTGTGTGTGTGTGTGTGTGAGTGGTGAGTGGTGAGTAGGAGGAGGAGGAGGAGGGACTGGGGATTATATATCAGTTGTTGGCAGGGGTGTGTTCTTCAAGGAGCAACCTAATACACTCAAGGGGCCGTGTGTGTGTGTGTGTGTGTGTGTGTGTGTGTGTGTGCTGTGGTGCGCTGTGGTCGGGGATGTGGATACAGGTGTAAATATGTATAACAACAACAGCAATAACAACAAATGTTATTACTACTACTACTACTATTACTACTACTACTACTACTACTACTACTACTACTACTACTACTATTGCTACCACCATCACTACTACTACTACTACTACTACTACTACTACTACTACTACTACTACTGCTACTTCTACCGTTACTATTACAGGCATATATATATATATATATATATATATATATATATATATATATATATATATATATATATATATATATATATATATATATATACAAAGAAACATTGATACGATCAGGAGTTACTTTAAAATTTGAGCATCGAAATTAGAACCACAAAGGGAAGGAAGAGAGAAAACACTCGAAAAAATATATATAAATGAATAAATAATTACAATAAAATAAAGACGAAATTGATTTTGTATTTAATCACCTACGTATTTGTGGGGAAAAAATGCGAAATAAGATTGTTGACGCGAGTTTGAAATTATGTAAGTTGCATGTGAGTTGTCGAGACGGGAATATCACTTTCTGTAGACGACGGTTGTGTAAGATAGGTAGGTTAGTAACGCCCACAGTGAGGAAGAAAAGAAGGATTACCAACAATCAGGATTAGGAAAGAAGGAGAGAGGGATGGAAGGTAGTTAACTAAAGGCAGAAGGAAAGGTTTGCTTACTCGGGATAAGAAAGAAGAGAAGGAAGGAAGATTACTAACTATCGGGATAAGGAAGGAAGGAGAGAAGGATGGATGGAAGGAAGAAATACTAATGAGTGGAGGGAAAAGTGAAAGGAAGAGGAAAAGAATGAAGAAACGATGGAATATAGATACCTGGTGAAGAGGGTGTATAGATGGTGACACACACACACACACACACCCACCCACCCACCCACACACACACACACACACACAATGCAAGAATCGAGGTTCACGTAAAATTACTTAGGATTGAAATCGTCAACAGCATTATAAAGGCCACTTGCTCCTCCTATTCCTTGTGACTCCTACATCTACCACCACCCCCACCACCACCACCACAGCCTCCACCACCATTGCTTCTCTGTCTCAATGTCTGTCTCTATGTTAGTCTGCCTGCCTGCCTGTCCGTCTGCTTATCTGTCTTTCTGTCTGTCTCCCCGTCTGCCTGTCTGTTCAAATGTGTGTCTGTCTTCATTTTCA
>NC_059295.1:15923440-15965940 GCF_017591435.1 Portunus trituberculatus
TTGCTGCTGTTATTCTTGTTAACAGCTCCAATAATACGTTATGTAATTATAGATATTGCCATGTGTGTGTGTGTGTGTGTGTGTGTGTGTGTGTGTGTGTGTTCGTGCCCACCCACATCACAATTCTACACTCACAGCCTTTTTTCCTTGTATCTTTGAAATGATGAATACGAAAGAGAGAGAGAGAGAGAGAGAGAGAGAGAGAGAGAGAGAGAGAGAGAGAGAGAGAGAGCACTCCTATAATATGAAGTAAATGTACATAAGGGGCAAGATAGTGATGTTTGTTCTGGCTAGGACGCACGATGGAGAGCTTGTGATTAACTACTCTCTCTCTCTCTCTCTCTCTCTCTCTCTCTCTCTCTCTCTCTCTCTCGTGATGCTGTACTCGATGGTTCTCCTCCCACGCCCTCGATACTAATAATGTGGTGGTGGTGGTGGTAGTGGTGGTGGTGGTGGTGGTGGTGGTGGTGTGTGTGTGTGTGTGTTGGAAGGGTGTAAGGAAAATATAGATAGTAGTTTTATTGTTGTTGTTGTTGTTGTTGTTATCATCATACTACTACTACTACTACTACTACTACTACTACTACTACTACTACTACTGCTGCTGCTATATGCTACAACTACTACTACTACTACTACTACTACTACTACTACTACTACTACTACTACTACTACTACTATTACTATTACTACTACTACAACAACAACAACAACAACAACAACAACAACAACAACTACTACTACTACTACTACTACTACTACTACCACTACGAAGAAAAGAAAATAAGTCAAACAAGTCATTTTACTTTCTCGTTTCTTAACTTATTCATTCTCATCTTTTTCTATTCTATTTTCCTTTCTTTCTTTCAGTCTTTCATCCTTTTTACTGCCTATCTCCGTTCTTTCCTTACTGTCCATCTTCCTATCTCCACTTTCCCTTTCCTTTCTCCTTCCACATATTACAACTAATTTCTCTTCATCCTCTTCTCTTTCTTTTCTATTCATCCACTCATCCTCCTCGACCTCTACGCCGCCCGCTGAAGGATGAGGCGGAGAGGGTGGGTGGGGATGGAGGCAAGGAGGGAGGAATGGGAAGAGAGACACGAGGGAGGAGAAGGATAAGGTCAGTGCTCCGCGAAAGTAGAGTGGCTAAGTAGTGGTTGTGAATAAGTATTAGAAGAGAGAGAGAGAGAGAGAGAGAGGGGGCGGAGAGGACAAAGAAAGAAAGAGAGGGAGAGTGTGTGTGTGTTTGTCTCTTTTGCTAGTCTCTTTAACCCGCACAAAAACTAACCTTATTATATTTACAAGACATGAGATATGCACGTCAGGAGTTAGCATGAATTAGCTTCCCGTTACAAAATATACGACAGCTCTCTTCCTTTCACTGATTGAAATGCGTGGCGGGAAATTTGAATCCTTATTGACGCTGCCACACAAATCAAATCGTGGCCTTCGCTCGTTGGTTCGGAGCAATATGGGAAGATTTGACAGGTGACATTGCTTCACGTTTGGCTCGCTATGTACGGTTTCTGTGTGGTTATTAGAGAGAGAGAGAGAGAGAGAGAGAGAGAGAGAGAGAGAGAGAGAATGTCAATAAAATGTAATTATTCATCTGTAAACTAACTAAACTTTTTTTATTTCATTTATTTTTTTTTCCAGCGCTTTTTCTCTCGTTATTTTTTGTCGTCGTCTTCCCCAAATCTGCCATTATCATATTTACTTTACATCTCATCATATCATTATCCTCTTGTATTATTACTTCAGATCACAAAGCATTTCCTTCCTCTACTAACTTTTATTACGATACTTCAGATGCGAACATATCATTATCCCATTATCTCGATTTACGCTGGAGCTTATCACAAACGAACGAACGGGCTCCCTTTTTCCAACAGAGTGCATTTCCTGAGAGAGAGAGAGAGAGAGAGAGAGAGAGAGAGAGAGAGAGAGAGAGAGAGAGAGAGAGAAGCCTGCTAGTTATGCATTTCTGTTTGAATGTTGTTGGGCAAGTGAGGATAATGAAACTTCCACACTGAGAGAGAGAGAGAGAGAGAGAGAGAGAGAGAGAGAGAGAGAGAGAGAGAGAGAGAGAGAGAGAGAGAGAGAGAGCGCATCAGTTTAATAAGACAAGTAGTAATAATAACAACATGAAGTCCTGTGCTAAACATATATTCACATCCAAATCAATAAAAAATAAGGCAACATATGATAGATAGATAGATGTTGACCCCATGAATATTAATTAATGTGTATCACTAAAAACATACTAAACATGAAAGAAAACGGCAAATAGTTACATTTTATAATTATAATGCCAATATATCACGGTTAACCTCTTCATTTGCCACAAAAAAAAAAGCTTTACTGAAGATTCCGCAAGGAGAAATTGATATAACGACTCACAGCAACATAACTCTAATGACGAAACAACAAACGATGCCTCTCTGGCCACGCACATGATGGGTGGTTGATGAGTGGAAGCTATCACTCCCCATCAAAGCCACGTCTTAACTGCATCCATCACTACCCCCAGAGCTGTATATTACTATCTGGCGCCTGGCCTCCTAAAACCCTTCGTCTCCGGCAGGTGGCTCCCTCCTCGTCGTAATCTGTGACCAGTGTTCCAAAGGTCGCTGGGTGCCTGGTGAGGGGCTGAGGGACACTTGCATTATGTAGCCTCAGTGCTTCGGTTACATCACTATCACTAGACTCGCTTTGCCAGTTGGTGAATCACTAGTGGTGCGTGATTTGAAGGTGTTGCTGTGAGTGAGTTTTCTTTCTCTCTTTTTTTTTTCTTTTGCTTTCTTTATTTCTTTTTCTTTCAGTTTTTTTTTATTCAGTTCTAATAGTTTGTGAGTTTTTTTTTCCTCTTTTATGGAAGCTTTTGACTTCTTCTTTTTCCAAGCTTTTCTTTCTTTTTTGCCTTTTCTTTCTTTCTTTCTTTCTTTCTTTCTTTCTCTTTTTTTCTTTATTCCTTTTGTTTTAGTAGTTTGTAGTTTTCTCTCTTTTATTGAAGCTTTTTGACTCCTTTTGAGTCCTTTCCATTAATCTAGCACTCTATTTCAAGACCTATTCCATCCTACCACATTTGTGAATCTATTTTTTTTTCAAGCTTGAAGTCATTATTTTTTATTCGATCCTAATTACTGATCCTGAGAATTTTCCTTACGTCTCTCTTGTTATTACCCCTATAAAACTTTGATACATATTAAATCCACTCTTGATTTATGTGTCTTTAACCACTTCAATACTGGGACACATTTTTACTTCGAGATTTGTGTACAATTAAACCATTTTATTTACAGTAATAAGGGTCTATGGAGGTCAGAAGATTAATGGCCATAGTCTTCAGTATTTTAATCCTCTTATATGAGTATCTGAAGCAGCGTGAAATCACCAAATAGTAACCAGAATTAATATGAAAACGCGTCATGGTACTGAAGAGGTTAAGGAATATAACACGAAAACGCTTGTTATTTATTGTTGGTGTTGCTACTGATGCTGTTGTTATTATTAATGTACTTATTTCGAAGATAGGCAAAAGTGATCAAGTGTTACTCTGTGCATGCTCGAGGTCAGTAGTTTTATAATTAGTAAGAGATAACATATTCGATTCACTCTGTCGCAAGTTGTTGAAATGTTAGCCCTTACGTTTTGGTTCATCTGTAAATATAATTACCGTGTGGTCACAACAGTGCAGATTATCAGGTAACATATTGATTTCTGGTCACAGCAAGCAGTTCCATGTCATGTCGTGGATTATTCGCTGTAATTATTCGCGACTTTGTTAAATTGAATCAGTTTTCTTATTTATCTATTCGTTTATTCACTCGTTCGTTCGTTCATGTATCAGCGTTTGTCTGGTCGTTCGTTCGTTCTTTCCTCCTCGTCCTCCTCCTCCTCCTCTCCTTCTCATTCTTCTTCTTCTTCTTCTTCTTCTTCTTCTTCTTCTTCTTCTTCTTCTTCTTCTTCTTCTTCTTCTTCTTCTTCTTCTTCTTCTTCTTCTTCTTCTTCTTCTTCTTCTTCTTCTTCTTCTTCTTCTTCTTCTTCTTCTTCTTCTTCATGTTTTCTTTAAAATTTTGACTGGCAGTGACAATATGACACTTATTGCTTTATCTGCGTAACCTTACATAACTTAACGGGGCAGAAATAAAGAGTAACGAACACTCTTATTATTTTTTTTCTTTTCCTTTCAATCTTTCTAATTCTATTTATATTTTTCCCCTTACGTGTGCATGTGTCACTGATGTATCTCAGCAACTCCAAGGTTCATAAACTGACCCCGAACTACAGTAGTGTACAAGTATCATTCACCTCCTTTGCTGTGAGTGTAAGTTCAGAATTATACTGTTGCAGCACGAAGAAGGAAAGCCAAGGGACGATGCCGTTAAAAAAGTCTGAATCGTTCTTTGAATATACTAAGCAAAAATAAAACAGCAGACATTAGGGCATTTGAATCATTTGAATGGTCTCATCACTCCTTCTGCTGTCACTGTTGTGTGTTTCGAAAGTGTACTCTAAGCTTTCATTGCAGCGTCTCATTGTAGATTGCAGAGAAACCAGACGGGGACTAAAGAGGACGAGGAAAACAAACTAATGGATATGAGCTGTACTATCTAATGTATATTGGGAGAAGCAGGATAGCATAGGAGGAGGAGGAGGAGAAGGAGGAAGAGAAGAACGAAGAAAACAGAATAATAAATATGACTTGTATGTACTATTAAATATATGTCGGGAGAAACAGAATAGCATAGGAGGAGGAGGAGGAGTAGGGTGCAGGAAAATGAGGACGAGGAGAAGGGTAGAAGAGGAGGACGAGGAGAAGGGTAGAAAATGAGGACGAGGAGAAGGGGAGAAGAGGAGGACGAGGAGAAGGGGAGAAGAGGAGGACGAGGAGAATAAGGTTGATGCATTTACTGACTGATAGGAATTTGGCACCGCAAGGTCATATGGCACCGCTCTCCGCCTCTTACCAAAATAAATAGATAAATAAATGAATAGATATCTAGATGAATGAAATAGAGATAGATAAACTAAATGCATGAATAAAGCAAAATAATGAATAGGTAGGTAAAACAAATATGTAAATAAATTAATAAATGAAGATAAACTGTTTAACTAAAGAAAAAAAAACCTAGCATATGATGATTTTAAAAAGAAAAAGAAAAACTAAAATACACTACAGGAGTAAAAAAAATATATATATAATTGGGATGTTTTTAAAAGCCTTACGCTTGAAGAGAAGAACAACCAACTGTTTAAAAGAGAAGGAAGGAGGAAAACAAAGACGAGATAATAATGTGAAGGGCTCTCTCTCTCTCTCTCTCTCTCTCTCTCTCTCTCTCTCTCTGTGTGTGTGTGTGAGTCCCTCGTATATCTGTGGGTACATATCGAGCATCTCCTCACGACTTTTCCCTCACTACCCTTCAGATTTCCCTGTTTTCCATGAATTAACGATCCATTTTACTGCCAGTCTTCTCCACCACCTCATCTGTGTCTGCCTTTTATTGCCCACATAATACCATGCCACATTTTCACTTCTTTTCTTTTCCTCTATTTTTTTTTTTTTTTTCTATTTTGTTCCCTGCCTACTACGTGTTTATTTGTATTCCTGATGTTGTTGTTGTTGTTGTTGCTGTTGAAGTTTTCCTCTAGTTTCATAATCCCGTGCCTTAGCAATATCTTACGTGTCTCCTTCTCCTCCTCCTCCTCCTCCTCCTCCTCCTCCTCCTCTTCTTCTTCTTCCTCCTTCTCCTAATCCTAATCCTTCTCCCCCTCCTCCTTTTCCTTCTTCTTCTCCTTCTCCTCCTGCTCCTCTTTTTTCTTTACACCATAAACAAAGCTGTCTGATCAGGATTATTTTCAAAGGCTGCAAAGGTTAACAATATTGCTCTTTTAAATATTTTTGTATCGATGAAGTCAAATCCTTAACACGGTCACCAGAATCATGAAAGCATCTTTGAAAGCAGGCAACTTTCAATAGAGGCTTTTGAAATATCATTAGACTCGTGAATAACATCCGTGAAAAAAAAAAAAAATCACTTCCGGAGGAGGCTTTTGAAATATACTCGTAACTGGAAAAAAAAGAAAGAAAAATGAGAACGCCGAACAACTTCCAATAGAGGCTTTTGAAACATCACAGAAATCATGAAAACTTCTCTGAAAACATGGAAAACATATGAAAATGTGAAAACTCTGAAAACATGAACAACTTAAAGAAATATTACTAGAGTCATACATAAAATAATAATAATAATAATAATAAAAGCACCTCTGAGAACCTCCTGAGCAACTTCCCCAGAACCTGTGACGTACAAGACATTGAGATAAGATGCCGAAACGTTTTGAGAATGTGAGTGGTGTTGCATATCAAGGTGAAACGAAGACATTCTTATTATATATATGGATACGGACATTCTTAGAAAACCAATGAGTAATACATTCTGAGACAATTATCTCATACATTCATTCCTGGAGCAACCACTGGAGACATCAACTGGGTACATTATATACCGTGGTGCGCCTGGGTATTTACTACCAATAGAGCAGGAAAGAATCACTTCTCCAACACTCACATATACAGAAGATTAAATATTAGGCTGGTTATTTTTTGAGGAGGAAAACATAGAAGGAACTGAATATTTACAGATTTTGAAAGGAAAGAGGAGATAAAAAAAAAATAGAGAAAAGTAATAAAAAGAAGAAATGAAAAGAAGAAAATTAAGTACGTACTGGATAGACTTTTTCTTTTAAGGAAGGAAATATAGGAACTAAACAAACGCTAGAGTTTTTTTTTTTTTTTTTAAGAGAAGAGGAGGCAAGAAGAAAAGAGAAGAGTACAATAATAATAAAAAAAAATATGAAAGGAAGAAAATTAAATACTGGATAGATTTTGTTTTATTTTGAGTAGGAAAACAGACGGAACTAAACAAATACCTCGATTTTTTAAAGGAAACAGAATATGCATGAGAAGACAAGAGAAGAGAACAATAACAATGAAAAGAAACACCATAGAGAAAACACTGTTGGATGAATGAAGAAAGACATCTCGACAACACCCGGAACTTAAACCTGATACAAACATTCAACCAATGCAGACACACACAGGGAGAGAAATATATACAGGAAATGACGCACGTGTAAAAAAAAGAAAAAAAAAAAAAAAAAACAAGAGCGCATCTACGTAAGCTCATTAAAGTGCCTGAAATACTTAAGTGTCTGGCTTGCTCCCTAATTTGAGAAGCTGCCTGTTGTCTTGCCCGCCTGCCTGCCTGCCTGCCTGCCTGCCTACTTGTGAAAACGTGTCCAGTGTCTGCTTGTTGTCCTGCCTGCCTCCTTGCCTGCCTGTCTCTGTCTTTTTGTGTATGTGTGTGTAGTCGGCAGGTCTGGGAGCATCGCGAGGCCTCATTCCATCTTGTTTTGGGTGTTGTCCTTTGTCACACTCCTCGATGACCTTGAGCGGGCGAGAGGGACGCATCCTGGCCGCCGTCCAGCACCTCCCGCCTTTCCTCCCTCCCTCCGGCCGCGTCAGGAGGGGCACGTGGTTACCGTAGAGTTGTGCAACCTTTCCCCCATTCCCCGCCAGATTTCGTTCAGTGGCCTGTATTCTGAAACGCTCTGCAATGTTCTGTTTTCTCCTCATGACTGTTTTCTAAGGTCACATAGATGATTAGCAGGGTTTGCAAGAGGTTTCCCTAATGATATAGAAATTTATTAAATACTGAAATATAGAAGTCTTGTTAGAACTGTAAAAAATATAATAATAATGATAATAATAATAATAATGATAATAATAATAATAATAATAGTAATAATAATAATAATAATAATAATAATAATAATAATAATAATAATAATAATAATAATGATAATGATAATAATGATAATAACAACAATAATAATAATAATAACAATAATAGTAGTAGTTATAATAACAATAATCTTGATAATAATTATAGAATAAATGAGTAAATAAATAAGATACACCTTTAAAAATCAGCGGAACTTTCAACTTTATCGAGATTTTTAGAAGTAGTCGGGATGTGGCGTAGAAGTGCTTGAGAACAATGTCCATGGCGGCATTCTTGTGAAGGCTGGTAATGTGGCGGAGATATTCTGAGAACTCATTCACTGCTGAGAAATCTCTTAATCAACTCACCTTTCTTGATGAATGGCTCAATCACTCACTCGCTGTTCATAGATGTCTTAATCGGCTCGTTTGCAGTAACCCAATCTTTTAATTAACCCACGCACCATCAGTAGAGATAAATTGCCTCATATTATTCATCTGCAGCATGTTTTCCTTTCCGTTTCAATATCAAGCTACTTTGCACCATGGTATGCATATATGCCCTTTTAGTTAACGATGGAGGAATTGACTGAATGACCTGTTGATCCGATGATTGAGTTGGTAACGCAGCGCCGATGCTATGCGAAGTAATTACCAAGGAAGAGTGTCACCTTTTTCATGCACGAGGGAGGAAGACTAAAAAAAAAAGGAAGAAAAGTCGAGATACCGCAGCGACGAAGCCATGATAAGTAATTACAAAGGAACAATATTGGCTTTTCTTATGTACGAGGGAGGAGGAATGAAGACCAAAAACAAATTCAGGAAGGAAAGAAAAATAGCAATCATTTCTCCTATGCAAGAAAAGACATCTCGAATATCATTAATTTCTCTGTACAATTTTCTAAGATATTCCTGTCGTTTATTTTAATTGTCATCCATCATCTCTTCTCTCTATCCCTCTTCTCTGTTGTCTCTCCCACAAAAGAAAGGCGCTAGTGTACGTGGATGTGTATGAATCAACGTGCATTGGCGATGTATTGGAGTAGCAGTTTGCATGTCTGTATGTGTGAGGGTGCGAGGCAGTACTCCTACTTCCGCCTTGGACATAACAAAACACACTCCTTAACCGTAACATCCCACCACGAATGCCTAAAAAAAAAAGCAGGGATTCATTCAACTGCAACTTAAAGGAATGCTCGCAAGAATTCATAATGTAATACTGCCGCGGTGATGCTTAACGTCAGTTGGAGCGATGCCAACACCAGTACCTCTTCCTGGAAACTTTAACATGGCGCAGCGTGTGTGCTTAGTGTCAGGAGGCCTCGCTCGGTATGCACTGCCCGCCTCACCTTAGCCAGTTAACCATAACACGTATAGTCATGCTCAGAAGAAGTTGGGTAGCTTTCCTCACTCACTTTCCATGTGTGTTTAGCCTCTGTCAGTTGTTGAGATTCTGTGAGGAGATGGTCAGCAGAGGAATTAAGAGTAAAGAGAAAAAAAAACGAAACACAAAGGCACGAGAGGGGAGTAACATTTCAGACTCGCTTCCACTTTTGTTTCAGCGTCAGTTGCCGGGTGGTTGGGCGGTGTTTGCAAGGATATTAGAGAGAGAGAGAGAGAAAAAAAAAGAAAAGTCAGCAGTAAACGTAGCGGACTTCAAACTGAGGAAATCGCAACAAATCACACTAACTTCGTGTATATAGGGAGATACTAAAGGACTGGAATAGATAGTGATGTAAAAATAAATGACGATTTGAAGGGGATAGGATGATGTAGAAGGGAAGATGCTCAATGGATGGGATAAGAGAATAGTATAATGTTAATGTTAATATGAATGTTAAAGTTGCTAAAAAGTAGAACAGGTGACGGTATAATGACAGGTGATGATGGTAAGGGAATACGGATGATGTAGAAGATAGGATGCTCAATGGATGGGATAAGAGAATAGTATAATGTTAATGTTAATAGGAATGTTAAAGATGCTAAAAAGTAGAACAGGTGACGGTATAATGACAGATGACGATGGTAAGGGATAAGGAGGACCATCATGTCTGTGGCCTTTGAGAATAGTCGTGTTAAGAGAGCAGTGTTTCTGAATGCATGTCATATCATAGCCAAGGAGGTAAAGACGAGGCGGCAATGGTAACACGCTACATTTTTAATCTGTAATGCGTTCACGTCAGATATTTCTAGTAAACATTATGGAAAATAAAGAAGAAAAATAGTATGAAGGGTTATTTTTTGTAATGTCACAACCTGTTTCTTTGATTTTTATTCTCTCATTTATTTAATTTTATTTATTTATTTATCTTCTTTTTCTTTTCCATCGTGAAGGTTACTCTGTGGTATGTCTGATGTGTATCCTCTTTTGTTACGTGGTGGTTCTGTCATTGATTATTGCTATTGTTAGAATTATTGTTATTACTGTTACTATTATTATTATTGCCATTATTATTATTATTATTATTATTATTATTATTATTATTATTATTATTATTATTATTGTTGTTATTATTATCATCATCATCATTATCATTATTACAACGATAATAATAATAAAAATAATAATAGTAATAATAATAATAATAATAATAATAATAATAATAATAATAATAATAATAATAATAATAATAATAATAATAATAATAATAATAATAATAATAATAATAATAATAATAATAATAATAATAATAATAATAATAATAATAATAATAATAATAATAATAATAATAATAATAATAATAATAATAATAATAATATATTATATTAATAATATTATTATTATTATTATTATTGTGTGTGTGTGTGTGTGTGTGTGTGTGTTAATAAAATAATAATATCAGCAATAATAATAATAATAATAATAATAATAATAATAATAATAATGATAATAATAATAATAACAATAATAATGATAATAATAATAATAATAATAATATCAACAACAACAACAACAACAACAACAACAAAACAATAACAAAAACACCACCACCACCACCACCACCACCAACAACAACAACAACAATAACATCATCATTATCATCATCATCATCATCAGCATCACCTTTCTACCCTCCCTCCAACTTGTTAACAGGATCCTTGACCATTTACGTTGGAGGAAAGAAATTCTGGATACTGATCGTGTTAAAGCGGTATACGTCTAAACATGACTACGCTCGTATCCACTAACATTCTTTGCACTCGTCTGATAAGAGCTAACCACCTTCACATCTGTCTTTGGCCTGTATTTAGAAACGCATTGCTCTCTCTCTCTCTCTCTCTCTCTCTCTCTCTCTCTCTCTCTCTCTCTCTCTCTCTCTCTCTCTCACCAACAGAGATGACAGGTTTGGTTTTCACGAGTGTTTTCCTTGTTAATAATGTAAAAATCTTGTTAATCTGCAACTGGAACTGTAAGAAAAAATAACCTTATAAACCTTATGTAACTTTATCTGTGTTTGACTGTACAGTACATAGTAGAGGTGTTTCAGAATACCTGGTCTTTATTCCTACAATGAAGGATTAACATCTGCATTCCTTGTTAGTTCCTTCATGCGTTTCCTGTCTTTTTTTTCCTATTCTGACTTGCATATCACTTGGTCATTCTCAGAAGGTGGTTTGATATGTTTATTCTCTCTCTCTCTCTCTCTCTCTCTCTCTCTCTCTCTCTCTCTCTCTCTCTCTCTCTCTCTCTCTCTCTCATTTCTATATTTTAGATTACAGCTTGTTAAATTCTCTGCCTGTCTCCCCTTATCCTCAATTATTTTTATCTTGCTTTATATAGTTCCAAACGACAACGTATACTGAAATATTCGAGCCTTAGATATTCCTTCTCATGCTTATTAGAAATGGTTTGGATACAAGCTTGCCGTGGAGAATACTTGAGGAGCACATACGACGAAACAATGGTATTTACTTTGACTTTCTCTAACATTTTCCCTCATCACTAATCTCCCCCCCCCATGTATCTCGCTGTGTATCGTGATGCAATGCCCAGCTGTGAAGGACGTGCATGTATGTTACGTTTTGTCTCGTCCAGTCTTACAACGCGGCCTTCCCTGCCTCAGCACACTTACGAGACCGTGGATCCGTCAGGAGGTGAAAAATGTAGTGTAGGTAAGGAGGGAGTGCTGCTGACTCTTCGCTCTCACGTCTTCTTGCAGTCATGAGAGCTGTGATAGTGCTTTCTTCGTTCATTTGCTCCTTAGAGACTGGCTGGGTGGCTGGCTGGGTGGCTGGCTTGGTTTGTTTATATATGCATACGGCTTTACGTGTTCTTCATTGTCATTTTTATTCTCTGACTCACTTTTATTCTTTCTGATTCACAGGTTTACTTGCTTCCTTCCCTGTTACTTAGTTGATTGGTCAATTTATTTGTTTACTGAGTTCATACGAGTTTTCTTACATTTATTGCTTAGGGAGTTTTTTTTTTTTTTTTTTTTTTTTACGTAGGGAAGAGGGCAGCCAAGGGCAAAAAAAAGAAAGTTAGAAAAAAGCCCACTTGAGCGCTGGCTCTCCAAAGAGTAGAAAAAGTGCCAAAACCGTCAGCCAGAATTAGGGGAGCAAATGCCTCGATACCTCCCTCTTAAAAGAAGACAAGTTGTAGGAATTTGGAAATACAGATGCAGAGAGGGAGTTCCAGAGTTTACAAGTGAAAGGGATGATTGATTGAGCGTACTGGTTAACTCTTGCATTAGAGAGTTGGACAGAATAGGGATGAGAGCGAAAGCAAATCTCCTTTCTTTTTTTTTAATTGAATGAATAAGTGAGCGAGTGGGTGACTGACTGATCGAGTGACTGACTTACTTACTTTCTCATTAGTTCATGCACTTTTACGGATTGACTGGCTGCATGACTGATCCGGTTTGTTTACTATTATTTATTATTCATCCACTGAGTTCTTTCCTTGTTGATTAAATGATTGACTTACTGTACGTTCTTGCTTATTAACCGAGTTGAATTATTTTACTGACTGACTGAATGAAAGAATTAGTGAATGACTGATTGAATTGTTTTCCTTCTTTATCCACAAACTGATTTACCGTACAACTGACTGATCAACCGACTCACTTGCTCACTTCCACTGCCACTCACTTTAGCTCACAGGTTCACTCGTTACAATGTATACTCATAACAAAGTCCGGATTGATGTGCTGGCAATAATAACACACACACTTACTCTCTCTCTCTCTCTCTCTCTCTCTCTCTCTCTCTCTCTCTCTCTCTCTCTCTCTCTCTCATGATACCAATACCTCTCGTTCACCAGAGGACAACAAGGAAGAGGGCGTGATCTGTCATAAGGTCAGTCACTTCGAGTTCCTTACCCATCATGACGCAGCACAGCGCCACCACCACTCCGCTCCACTATAGTCATGTTGCCTCCTATGCATTCTCAAGCGCTTCATTTTCCCATCTCAACGACTTCTAACGGGGTCTGGTTGGCGTTATTCGTTGTTTTTTTTTCTCTTCTTCAAAGGGTGTTTATTATCTTGGTTGCACTGATAACCATGAGAGTCTCGTTTCAAAACAAGGTATAGTGGATGTTATCGTTTTTTTTTTTTTTCTCTCTCTTTTTTTCTTGGTTTTAGAGATGGTGCAACAGTGCTTCACGCCGTCAGTGGAGAAAACATCTGTAAGCTTTTTTTTTAGGCTGTCTATCTGTAACTTCTGAAAAATAACTATGGCAGTCTAGTCAATTTCAAAGCATGATCAATTAGATGTTATTTATTTTCATTCGTTTTTTTGAAGGGGTTATTTTTTGTTGTTTCTAGTGATAGCATAACAATGTCTCTGCATCGTCACTGGAGGGAAAAGAAAAGAAAAAGAAAAGACGACCGTGAACACCCGAGTGGTCATCTGTAAACGCTAAAAACAGTCATGAGAGTGCAAAGCGTTTCAAGACACGGCTGCAGTCTCTACCAAGCGCCAGCCACACATTCTTCCTCGTCTCTCTGGCTACAGGGGCACTCAGACAGCAGGCAGTAGCAGACTTTTTGCCTTATGGTGATCTTACCAGACTGACTTCACCTAAGGAGAAACAATATAAAGTAGGAAAATGAAAGCCCAATAAAAGAAAAAAAAAATGTAATTATCATGTCCTTACTAGATTCCTTGGTTTTCTTACGCTACGCAGGAACCTTCGTGTTTGATATACTACGTCTATTATTCCATCTACGTATGTGTCTACCGTATCATCTATCGGTATATCCCCCTTATCTGTCTCTCTGTCTATCTCATACAGCTACTTCTATCTTTTCACAAACATCATCATGAAGACCAACAGATTCCATGTCGTTTGTTCCTCTTTTGTATTCCTTTGAGTAGACTACGTGACGGGGGATAGACAAGAAAGGTGTAATATACGGTTGTTATTGTTTGTTAGGGAAAGGATATATTGTTCATTGCTAATGTTTCAGTTTCAAAACACACTTTACTGGGCTAAATAAAGGAACACACACACACACACACACACACACACACACACACACACACACACACACACACACACACACACACACACACACACACACAGAAAGAGGGAGGATAGAATCTACAGCTACTATTATTGTTGGTGACGTAGACAGAAAGACAGGTGTTGCAAAAAAATAAGGAAAAGAAAAAGATAAAACATTAAAGAGTTAAATGAAAAGAAGAGAAAAGAAGAACACACATAAAGCTACTGGCATTTGAGATAGAGGGAGACAGGTGGTGCAGGAATTAAAATGAGAAGGTGAAGTGTTGAAAAATTAAATTAGCGGGAAAATATAAAAAGAAAGAGAGAGAGAGAGATAACAAGATGCCTGATGGTGTGGTAATGACGTAAGTGCAGCTGTCGGGGAAAAGAAAGGAAGTCACAAGATTACACAGAAAGAGAGACACACAGGA
This sequence comes from Portunus trituberculatus, assembly GCF_017591435.1. NCBI lineage: Eukaryota > Metazoa > Arthropoda > Malacostraca > Decapoda > Portunidae > Portunus > Portunus trituberculatus. The sequence continues at coordinate 15,938,112 of NC_059295.1, forward strand.
CTAGAATAGGAGATACAGACTAGAAAATGAAGATAAAAAAAAACATGCATGACTAGAAAGAGAGCAAATATAGGAGTGTTGTGTGATGACGTAAGTGAAGCTGCCTGGAAAAAAAAAAAAACACAGGACTACATAGAAAGGGAGAGACAGGGTTGGAATAAGAAATACAGAAAATGAAGGTAAAAAACAACATACATGACTAAAAAAAGAGAAAATATAAGAGTGTTGTGTGATGACGTAAGTGAAGATGCCTGGGTAAAGAAGAATCTACAGGACTACACAGAAAGAGAGATACACACAGGAGTAGAATAGGAAATACAGAAAATGAAGGTAAAAAAACATATATGACTAGAAAGAGAGCAAATATAAGAGTGTTGTGTGATGACGTAAGTGAAGCTGCCTGGAAAAAACAAACAAAAAAAAAAAAAAAAAAACTACAGGACTACACAGAATGGGAGAGACAGGATTAGAATGGAAGTTACGGACCAGAAAATCGAGGTAAGAAAAGCAAAAAAAAAAAAAAATATACCTGACTAGAAAGAGGGAAATATAAAAGTGCTTTGTGATGTAAGTAAAGTTGCCTGGTAAGGAAAAACAAGCTGCAGCACTACACAGAAAGGGAAAGACAGGGCTAGAATGGGGGATACAGACCAGAGAAGGGAGGTAAATTCTCATATATACATGACTAGAAAAAAGAAAGAAAAACACAATTAGAAAGAAAAATACAGAATGGATAGGCAGTTATATTACACACAAGACTAGAAAAGTGAGGTAAAGGATTAATGAAGGGAAGCACTGAGGCAAGAGATTAGTAAATAGAAAAGTAAGTAAAGAAGAGACAAGCTTAGGAAAAGACACAGAAAATCGACTACTTATTCACTTATCGGTGTGATTAAGTCCTATACGTGTGTAGAATGTGTATGACGTAAGTAGAAGCACAGAGGAAGGACAGGAGGAGGCAGGATATGATAATACTAATGTTTCTTGGAGAGGGAAGCTGGTGGTGGTAACAGGATAGGCGTGGTTGGTGTTTGGTGGAAATATGAAGTAGAAAAACAAATGAAGGACGATGAGGAGTCTAGAGCAAAGAAAAGGGAAATGCTTCGTTGTTTTGGTAGGAATTAAGTGAGATCATTTACATAGTTGAAATTTTCCGTCTCTCTCTCTCTCTCTCTCTCTCTCTCTCTCTCTCTCTCTCTCTCTCTCTCTTTGCTATAATTTTCTTTCTTTCATTGTAAACTATTTTCTATATGTTTCACACCTTCCTTCCTTCCTTCCTTCCTTCCTTTATAATATATTAATGTGTTTATTCATTCATTTATTCATTCTTATCTTGCTTTCTTTCTTCCTTGCCTCTGTCCTTATTTCCTTTTTCACCTTTTTTTTTTTTGCTTCGATCCTTCTGCATCTGCTTCCTTTCTTTATTCATTCATTCATTCATTTTTCCTTGTTTTTCTTGTTTCCATCCTTCCTTCTTTCTTTCCTCCCTTGCTTCCCTATTTCCTTGTTTCCTTCCCTTCTTCCTTCCTTCCTTCCTTCCTTCATTCATTCATTCCTTCATTCACCAATTCATCCCTCTGTTCTGTACATTGCAAATTTTCCCTTTCCATTTATTCTGTCACTTCAATCTTGTATTTCTGATCATATTACGTACTGTTTTTTTCTCTTTTACCTTTCATCCTTTCATACTCCCCCATACCTCCTCCTCCTCCTCCTCCTCCTCCTCCTCCTCCTCCTCCTCCCGTTCCCTTCCGTACCCACAATTCCACTACGTATGCACTGTATATCTGTTATTCCATTTCCCACGTTTATTGTCATCCTCTTCACCCCTATCTCCTCTTTTCATCTTTAATCCCTTTGCAATCTATTTCCAGTCCCTCTCTTACCCTTTCTTCCCTCACCCTTTCTCTCTCTCTCTCTCTCTCTCTCTCTCTCTCTCTCTCTCTCTCTCTCTCTCTCTCTCTCTCTCTCTCTCTCTCTCTCTCTCTCTCTCTCTCTCTCTCTCTCTCTCTCTCTCTCTCTCTCACTTCCTGGCTCTCAGTCCTTTACATAAGTTTGTTTCCTGTTTCTCCTGTTTTGTTCCTTTTTTTTGTGTGTGTGTCTGTGTGTGTTCTCTTCCCTACGTATGTCATTCTCTCTCTCTCTCTCTCTCTCTCTCTCTCTCTCTCTCTCTCTCTCTCTCTCTCTCTCTCTCTCTCTCTCTCTCTCTCTCTCTCTCTCTCTCTCTTCTGTAAAATGAGAAGAGATTTGTGAGTTTGAATAAAAAGACATGAATTTGTGTATAGTAATCTGCTTTAGTTGTTTGCTTATCTGTCTTCTTCCCTCTTGCCTTCTCTTTTTTATTCCTCGTCTGGCTCTAGTATCCCTGTCCTTCTTCCTCTTCTTCTTCTTCTTCTTCTTCTTCTTCTTCTTGTTCTTGTTGTTGTTGTTGTTGTTGTTGTTGTTGTTGTTCTTTCTTTTATTTCTCTTTATTTAGCAGATATGAGAGAGAGAGAGAGAGAGAGAGAGAGAGAGAGAGAGAGAGAGAGAGAGAGAGTGAGTGAGAGAGAGAAATAACATGCCTGTCTATCTTTTTCTTGCTCATGTGTTAAATTTAAGTGAAAGAGAAATTGAGGTGGATACGTGACTGACTCTCTCTCTCTCTCTCTCTCTCTCTCTCTCTCTGTCACGTATCTAGGTAATAAAATGAGGAAAAGGAAGAAATGTAAGACGATAAGGAAAGACAAAATGAGGAGGAGAAAGGAGATGAAGGAGAATAAGAAGAAAGAGGAAAAGGAGGAGGAGTCGGAGGAGAAATAAGAGAGGATGTAGAGACTAGGAAAAGAAGGAGAAGAAAGAGAGAAGAGCGGGAAGAGAAGAGACGATAATAGACGACAAAGAAAAATAAACGATAAGAAAACTAAGAAAAAAATAGATTGAGCAGAAAAATTTGTGATATTTGAGATGTCTTTTTTTCCTTCTCCTCCTCCTCCTCCTCTTCTTCTTCTTCTTCATCGTCATCATCATCATCTTCTTCTTCTTCTTCTTCTTCTTCTTCTTCTTCTTCTTCTTCTTCTTCTTCTTCTTCTTCTCCTCTTCCTGCTTGTGGTATTATTAATGGTAGTCTCATATCTCTGTCTATGTCTGTTTGCAAGTCTCTCTCTCTCTCTCTCTCTCTCTCTCTCTCTCTCTCTCTCTCTCTCTCTGGGTATAGCACATTGATATCTTAAGTTGATGGCGACAGTGGCGGTCAAACGTCTTATTTTCATTTCGAGGTTGACTAACGGACTGTCTGACCTCAAGAACGTCTGTCTGTGTGTGTGTGTGTGTGTGTGTGTGTGAGAGGGTGGATAAATTTGAGAGTGTGTGTGTTGATAATTGGGTGAGAGGGTGAATGTGAATGTGCGGGTTTGTGTGTGTGTGTGTGTGTGTGTGTGTGTGTGTGTGTGTGTGTGTGTGTGTGTGTGTGTGTGTTTGTACGACTGGATGGATTTAGGAGTGTGTGTGTATCATTATAAATTATCATTCACTGTTATTGTTTTTTTCATTTCTTTTCTTTTCTTTTTTTTTTTTTAACCCACAGTACTGTGATAAAGTTCCAGTGACGTTCTGTACAGTTGAGATTAACTAAGTACTGACAATAGAGTAGTAATCAAAAACAGGCGCTGGATAGATAAACAAACTAAGATAAACTGACTAACTGATTGAATTCATAACTAAATAAGAAAGGAAAATGTAAAAGCGTAAGAAGATATAGTTCACAGTAGCAGTTGATTTAGTAGTAGTAGTAGTAGTAGTAGTAGTAGTAGTAGTAGTAGTAGTAGTAGTAGTAGTAGTAGTAGTAGTAGTAGTAGTAGTAGAAGCAGTATTGTTATTATCATTATTATTATTATTATTATTATTATTATTATTATTATTATTATTATTATTATTATTAGTAGTAGTAGTAGTAGTAGTAGTAGTAGTAGTAGTAGTAGTAGTAGTAGTAGTAGTAGTAGTAGTAGTAGTGGTAATACCTAGTAGTAATATCTCGTGTGTGTGTGTGTGTGTGTGTGTGTGTGTGTGTGTGTGTGTGTGTGTGTGTGTGTGTGTGTGTGTGTGTGTGTGTGTGTGTGTGTGTGTTTAGCAATCATAGCATCGAGATAACCTCTAACTGTGCCGATAACAGCCACACTGAAGCCCCACAGCCCAGAGTGAACAATAAAAAGATAACAGATAACCCCAGCAGCAGTGGCGTGTGCAGTGTGTGGTCTCTACCCGAAACGTGTTCCTCGCTGGCCGTAATGAGGACGCACGCAGGAAAGGAGTTGAGAATTATTCGCCAGTTTAGTATTTAGTATTTATCTCCTCTCTGACTCCATGACTTATTTTACTCATTCATTTATTTATTTCATGATATAAGAGGAAAATAACCGAGAAAGGGGCAACAAAAAATACTGTGATGATATAAATAAAAGCCCCACTGAGATGCCGGTTCCCGAACAGAATCAAAAGAGTTAGCTAGAAGAATAGGAAAAGTGTCTTGGAATCTCCCTCTTAAATGCCATGTTCATTTTGGTTCAGTGGTTCTGCACATGGTGGTGATTCGTTCAGTTTATTTGTACTGAAAGAAAAGTGATATATATAGCACACAGTAGTTAGTATTTTATTGTTTTCTGATGGTTTGAAAGATTTGGTTCTATTAATATCATGATGACTCTGGTACGAATAAAGAATTTTACTTCATTGTGTTGTATTGTACACTTACATTTTTTTTTTCAAATTTTCCATAATTTCGTCAACTTTTCTTTTTTTCTATTTTCTTTTTCTTTTCTCTTGCTTACTCATCCCTTTCATTGCTGGCTTGCTCTTGCGCACGTTCTGTCAGCCTTCTTTAGTTTCCCATTTCATCTCCCTCGTTTCTCAAGTATTCTTATCTCTCTTTCTTGTTATTCTTTCATTCTTAAGATGTTGTTTTTTATTTTCTTATATCTCCTGTTTAACTTTTTATCTACTTTAAACTGACCATCTTAGCCTTGTGTGTGCAATAACATGGTTGTGTCAAGCTAGTAAATCCATCCCGTCAAATTTCGGAGCTTAAGATTTGTGTTGTTAAACAGTACATTTGTATTAATTTGCTTTTTTTTTAAGTTTATATAAATTGTGTTACTGTGTAAAATACCATTGCGAAATTGCATGACATTCCTCCGCGCTTGAAGTGAAGAAAGAAAATATTTCAGAAATTAGACATGACACATGCAAGAATAGCGAAAATGCTTCAGAACTCAAACATAAGTGGACGTGCAGCTATGCAATCTGAGGAACCTTTGCCTTTACAGTCCAACATATCTTACTTCATAGATAAGATACTGCGACTCATCGCAAATAACCTTTCAGGGTTCAACAAATCTGCAATATATTTCGTTCCTCTACATTCCTTTACGACACTGAATACAAAGGGAAGGAGAAACAAAAACATCACAGAGGGAGGGAAGGATGAAGCGACCACGACCATGGGCAGGGCAGCAGGACAGCAAAGTGGACAGGGGACGCACAGGGAAGCATTAGCCACAAAAAGATGATGAGGTTAGTGGGAGCAGCGCAAAGGAGAGAGAGCAGGGAGGTGGGGAGCTGTGAAAGGGAGATGGAGCGGAGAGCTGCATGTGAGAGGCGTGTGTGGAGTGGCAGGGGGACACTCCATGTATCAAAAGGGCGCCGCAGGTGGTGAAACGGGAGGCGATGCAGTGAGAGGGAAAGCAGAGAGAGGGAGACGTGGGTACGGAGGGATTAGTTAAGGGAAGGGGGCGCTGGAAGGGACAGGAGAAACAGGAGGGGACAGGAAGGGTAGGAAGGGAGAGGTGGGGGTCTGGAGCAATCAAAACAGTGAGGAGTTGAGGAGCAAGGGTCGGTGGGTGTTCAGGGTGATCAAAACAATCGAGTAACGCCAGCCACTCAGCACCTAACGATGCCTCTCTGACCTCTGGCTGACTAGTAGCGGTGGTGGTGGTGGTGGTGGCGGTGGTGGTAGTGGTGGTGGTGGTGGTGGTGGTACAGACTCTTTCACTCTGCCCTTCTACTACAAAAAAATACCATCACCATTATTACTTCTACCGCTCGACTCTTTTACTCATTCTGCTACTGCTGTTATTACTACTACTACCACCACCACCTCCACTACAACCACCATCATTGCTATCACTCTAGATGTATCCACTGAAACTATCACCATTTCTATCTTGCTGCTATCTTAAATTCATTCACCACTAACACTGTCACTACCACCATCACCTCACCATTAACCTTATTCACTACATCCATCACTATCACCACCGTCATTATCACCACTACTCTCACTTTTGTTCCCAGTGTTGCTGTCTATCACATCACCACATCTAATAGCTCTCACCACCACCACCACGTGTATTATTGCCTATCATAACCTCCACTATACACGTACTGTACCATTACAACCACCACCACCACCACTACGAACGCTAATAGTACTACAACAACTGTATCACCACCATTACTACTACCACCACCATCCCTACAACCACCACTTTTCATGGACATTCGCCACTGTCATCATTAATTTTACCTCTGTCACCACCACCACCACCACCACCACATCTAACTACTACTACTACTACTACTACTACTACTACTACTACTACTACTACTACTACTACTACTACTACTACTACTACTTCAAATACTACAGAATCACCACCACCATCACCACTATCACCACCAGTACCTCCTCTCATCTTCACCCTCACTGTTCCTCACCATCTTTATCATAACATGGCTGTATATATGTATGAATGTATAAATATGTATGTATAAGCAGTACTATTTATTACTTCCTCCTCTTCCTCCTCCTTCTCCTCCTCCTCCTCCTCCTTCTACCGCGTCACCTTCTGGCCATCCGTCGGCGTCAGGTCGGCACGGAGTAGGAGAGAGGGAGAGGGAGAGAGAGAGAGAAGGCGAAGGTGGTGTGGGCAGATACATTAATCCCTGTCGTCAGCTGATGGAGGAGAGTTCTTGTATTCTTGTGCCTTGTTCTCTCTCCACGACTACTTTCATTTTTTTTTCAAAGACCACAAAGATATCTAGCCAGGTTCTCAAAGAGTTTTTTTTTTTTTTCGTGTTAAATAATGTAGAAACTTTTTTAACTTCTTCAGTAGTATGACGCATTTTTACCACTAGTTTTGGGTACGATTAGACGATTTTATTTACATTATAAACTGTCTGTGGAGGTCAGAAGTCTTTACTATTTAAATCCCTACATAAATTTCTGAAGCTTTATAAAATCACCAAATAGAAAGAAGAATAAATATGAAAACGCATCCTGGTACTGAAGAAGTTAATATTTCACTAGAACCATAAAAAAATGACTTAAAATTCTGTGTAACTTCAACTATAATACAACCTTCTTTTTTTAGAGTATATATTATAGTCAATATGCGGCGTTGACAGAAGTGTTTCAAAATGTGTACGTACAGGCAATTGCTGTTGTGGTGGTCGCTTTTACGTCAGTTTAGCGACGTCTGCTGAGTCTTGAGCAGCCTCCATAGACTCGTGGTTGAGATAGGACGAAAACCAAGCAAAAAATACCATGTTTACGTGAGAGAAGAAATATATTACAAGGCCTTAGTCAGCGTGTGTTTGGGGAAGGTTAGGTTTTGGGCGGCGTTCATATCCTACTGCATTCTTGCGTTAGATTTACCTGATTTGGAGAGAGAGAGAGAGAGAGAGAGAGAGAGAGAGAGAGAGAGAGAGAGAGAGAGAGAGAGGGTGCCGTTCTGAAACATACGAGATTATTTTTCTGTGTGTGACATAATCAATTACAAACCACATTCATCGTACTATCAAAGGGTCTCGTTCTCAAACATTTTGCTCTCTCATGAAGTCCTACATCCAAGGTCACAGAGATGAACTAGCCTGGTTCTTGTGGATGCCTTTCTTTCTGATTATGCAAATCCTCGTTAAACTATCGATGAAATCATGAAAACACCCAGAAGACTATTTCAATGACTTCAATCAAATCTTGCTGAAACTAATGAGGATAAGACGTCGAAATGTCCAATAACTTCCATTAAAGCTTGTTGGATATAAAGAAGACAGAGACGCCGCGATGTTTAATTTAAGGATGTGCTGATAATCATCGTACATGCAAAAGTGCTACACCTTGAGTTTACCCTCTTCTGCAGTGTAGCGTGAGGGTCGCACCTTGTCTCTCTGCTAACTTTATATTATGTATAGGAATGCACTTAATATAATATTTTCAAAAGAATAATGGGAGTTCCCTACACTGAGAACATAAATAAAAGAAGATAAGCAGTGAACGATTTGTAGGAGCCAATTAATATCTTTCTCTCTCTCTCTCTCTCTCTCTCTCTCTCTCTCTCTCTCTCTCTCTCTCTCTCTCTCTCTCTCTCTCACACACACACACACACACACACACACACACACACACACACACACACACACACACACACACACACACACACACACACACACACACACACACACACACACACACACACACACACACACACACACACACACACACACACACACACACACACACACACACACACACACACACACACACACACACACACACACACACACACACACACACACACACACACACACACACACACACACACACACACACACACACACACACACACACACACACACACACACACACACACACACACAAACACACACACACACACACACACACACACACACACACACGGTAGCTCAGTGGTAGAGCGCTGGCTTCACAAGCCAGAGGACCGGGGTTCGATTCCCCGGCCGGGTTGAAATATTTGGGTGTGTCTCCTTTCACGTGAAGCCCCTGTTCACCTAGCAGTGAGTAGGTACGGAATGTAAATCGAGGAGTTGTGACCTTGTTGTCCCGGTGTGTGGTGTGTGCCTGGTCTCAGGCCTATCCGAAGATCGGAAATAATGAGCTCTGAGCTCGTTCCGTAGGGTAACGTCTGGCTGTCTCGTCAGAGACTGCAGCAGATCAAACAGTGAAACACACACACACACACACCAACGTAAACACACAGTGTAGTGGTTAGCTCGCTCGACTCACAATCGAGAGGGCCGGGTTCGAGTCCCGGTAAGCGGCGAGGCAAATTGGCAAGCCTCTTAATGTGTGGCCCCTGTTCACCTAGCAGTAAATAGGTACGGGATGTAACTCGAGGGGTTGTGGCCTCGCTTTCCCGGTGTGTGTTGTGTGTGATGTGGTCTCAGTCCTACCCGAAGACCGGTCTATGAGTTCTGAGCTCGCTCCGTAATGGGAAAGACTGGCTGGGTGACCAGTAGGCGACCGAGGTGAATTACACACACACACACACACACACACACACACACACACACACACACACACACACACACACACACACACACACAACATATTTTCTGTCTTCGAATGAAATGCTACTTTACACGAGCCTTTACATGAGCGTTGTAGGAGAATAAATGTGCTTTCATAGACTCAGAACATAAATAAGTAGATAAAATGGTGAATGGCTTGCAACAGACAAACCTACAGATAGACAGGCACACAGTTAAGGCATTTCCTCCCAGACACACTCACATGGAGGAGCCAGCAGCACCTTCTCTATTGTCGTGCTAAACAAAGGAACCAATGAACAACAATAGCGTGAGTATTTTTGAGCTTGTACAAAAAATAAATAAATAAAAAGTGAATATTAAAAGAAGATGGAAATTTATTGTACGTTAGCACTTTTCAATATCAAGTTTTCACATTATTTTTAAAAGGTATGATATATATTTCTAGTGTGTGCCAAGAAAATAAGTCAATAAATGAAATAGATAAGTACTGAATAGTGTATGATACGTAGGCAGTTTTTAATATTTAGGTTTTCTTTATCCTGGGTAAGAGAGGATACAGATGGTCAAGAAAAAAAAAAAAGTGTGTTTTTTCTTAGCGTGTAGGAGTTGTAGGAATAATAAAGAGATAAGTAAAATTAATAGATATTGAGTTTATTGTAGGTGGGCAGTCTTCAATATTTAGTTTTCGATTGCTGTAATAAAAAAGACAAATAAATGCATGACTCATAGATGAACGACAAGAGTATATATATTTTCAAACGTGTACCAGGAAGATATAACGGGGAAATATGTAAAAAAAAAAAAAAAAAAAAAAAGCTGATGGGTTTATGATATAATACGCAGACACTTTTTAATTCAACATATACAAAGAGAAGCAGATGTGCAACAAAATACGTGTGCAGTTTGAACACGAGCAAGGATTGGTAATATGAAGAAATAGTATCGTAAAAAGTTCATCATTATTATTCTTTTTCCATCCACCAGACATTGCCATTACTTATATACACTGCGTCCCACTAAATGCATACATGAATAAATAGATACAGATACAACCACGCATTGGAAAAGGGGAAAGACTCCATTCAAAATCGCTTTTATCTCTCCAACCACGCACCGACCGTGAATGAAACTTAACGATATGAAAAGCCCTGCAGCTAGGTTTCGAATTACCACCTTTTCAAATAGCAAAACACACACGCATGCACACACACACACACACACACACACACACACACACACACACACACACACACACACACACACACACACACACACACACACACACACACACTCAAACTTACAACTTCAAGTCACACAAATTTCTTTTCTTTAGCAACCTGTGTAAAATTGGCGAATTTTGACACACCACACACACACACACACACACACACACACACACACACACACACACACACACACACACACACATTGGCAAGAGTTCAGGTAATCTATTCATGTTCCGTTTGTCGTTTGCACAGATGCAGGAACTTCAAATCAACTCCATCTTTTCTTTTAGACAACTTCAAACAGACAGACGTTGCCACACACACACACACACACACACACACACACACACACACACACACACACACACACACACACACACACACACACACACACACACACACACACACACTCAATCTAACATATTCGCGGCCGTTTGAGACACGATTTCCTGTGTTTACATTCTTCTTTCTCGTGTTCATCTGTAGCAGCTGGCTGTGTTGTGCAGAGACGAGGAGAACAGTGTTAAAATAGGCTGTGGCGTGGGTGTCTTGGGTGTGTGTGTGTGTGTGTGTGTGTGTGTGTGTGTGTGTGTGTGTGTGTGGGTTGTTGTATACGTGGTGGTGGTGGAGGTGGTGGTGGTGGGCAGGAGGAACAGATAAAGATAAGGACGACCTAGTGTGTTTTATTTATTTATTTTTTTTCGTTAGTCTGTTCACACAGTCGGTAGATATTTGTTGTTGTTGTTGTTGTTGTTGTTCTACTTGGTCAACGTCTTCATATTTTTTAGCGTCTTCCATGTTTACCTTATTTCTCATTGTTTATTTGGCTATCAATTTTGTTTTTTTGTTTTTTTATTGTTTTCCCCCTTTTTCTTTCCTCTCCTTCTCCACTATGTCTGATGTGTTGGCTGATGTCTTAATATTATTCATAGTTCTTTCTTCTTCTCTTCCATTCTTTTTTTTATTTTTCTTACATTTTCTCTCTATCTTTGTTTTCTACTTACAACAATTTTCTTTTTTTTTTTTTTCTTACGTATAGATTTATTGAGAATGATTGCATATTTAACCGATCATTAATTAGTTCATGTAGTTGTCTTTTTCTTTGTTTTAATTTATTCTCTTGCTCTTCTCAATTCTTTCTCTCATGTTAGCTCATATAATTCGTGCACGTATATTTGTCACTAACATTCTCACAAAGGTTCCTACGCACTAGCATATTTTCGGTATTTCTTTGTTCTTTTTTTTCTTTTTTTCGTCAATTCCGGTTTCAGTCAACTATTATTTCTTTCCGTCACCATTTTCCTTCTGCATCGCCAGACGGAAGCGATCGCCTTCACGGGAGGAAATTCATCGTCGATTTTTGTTGTTAAATGAAATTCCAATGTTTATAGTTTGTATGTGTGATTTTTATGATATAATGTGTTAAGTGAACCTCATCGATAGAAAAAATGAAGGAAGATAAAAATATAAAGTAGCTTCACGTGTCGTTTTATATTTAATTTGTCGATATTAGCCTCTTCCATACAGGGACGCATCTTTACCCTGGTTTTAAGTATGATAAGATGATTTTATTTACTTTAGGAATGGTCTGTGAAGGTCAAAAGATTAGTGGCGACAATCTTTGCTATTCTAAACTCTACAAAAGTTTCTAAAGCAGTATAAAATCGCTTAAATAGTAACCTAAATCAAAAATAAAACGCGTCCTGGTACTGAAGGGGTTAAAAAGTAAAACAGTGACTCGTATAACTCGATAGACGTTTGCACTTAAGGAAGTTCTTTGTTTCTCTGCTCCTGCACGCTGGAGACCATTTTAGCTTGTTGGGTTCGTCTACGATTTACAAAACTTGTCATAAAATGCAGGGCAATGACTGCTTGCCTGTACACGTCAGAGCGTCGACGGCTGTAACAGGAAAGCACTGAAGAAATTAATTGAAAATGTGCTAATGTGAGGACACCTACATTTGTCAATTTAGAGAGAGTACGACAGACAGAAGGCGGGACGGGTCGGGGAGGAAGTGGAGGCCGTGACAGCAGGGAGGAGTGAGGTGGGTAGCGGCGGCCTGAGTGTCTATCTTACTACGCTTATTCACTTAAATGAGTCTTGGTGGTGGAATATAAATGGATTCTCGCTCCACAAATAGATCTGGCAGGTACACCAAAACACGGAATATGAGTGTACATACGTACATATGTGTCGCCTCCTCCTCCTTCCCGGTTTTTCATTCTCTCTCTCTCTCTCTCTCTCTCTCTCTCTCTCTCTCTCTCTCTCTCTCTCTCTCTCTCTCTCTCTCTCTCTCTCTCTCTCTCTCTCTTCAGTACTCCTCTAGCCAAAGTAGCAGGTGAGGTATGTAGTGTGTGAGTGTGTGAGGGGGGGTGATGACCTCTGTATCACCGGTGTCTGAGTTGACGGCTGCGGTCTGCCTTGGTGAGGTACTGGCAGGCACGTGTGGTAATGGAGTGTGGTGGCGTGTGTTGGGGTAGCTAATGGAAGCTCTTATTTATACTTACAAGCATTACGCAGATTACACACTGAGGTTCATATTTTAAAAACGCTTCGGTCTCTCACCACGACTTAGCATTTTTTTTTTTCTAAGGCCACAGAGATGATTGTTGCAGAGTCCTCAAGAGTATTTCTCCTGTTAACAATGTGAAGATTTTTGTCATTCTGTAGATAGAATATTAGAAATTCCCTTAAAATCCTATGTCACTTCAATTATAGCAGGTTTTTAATTTAGTAAAGGTGCAGCACATAGGGTTTCAGAATACGATCCACGAGGACATAATGTAAGCTTACCAGACAGCGTAGAAAGAGATCATGCCACCGCAATGGGTTGAGAGACAGGAAGGAAAGGTTGGCTAAAGGAGGAAAGCTGCTAAAATTAGTATTACGTTTCTACCCTGTTTATAGATAGAATAGCTTCTTTCCTTCCCACCGTATCTATTTAGAAATAGAACAGATGATATATCTCCCTGTAAGCTCCCTTCCCTCTGGATATTTCCCCTCGTGCACATTTTCCTTTCTAGAAATTTTCCCCGTGTGAAATTTTGTATCTAACCGAACTACCTAATCGACCTCGAACTAGTGACATGAATGGTTTTGATTAGTGTTTCATTATCGCAATATAAACAGATAAAGAAATATCCTCAAGATGAAAAGGAAAACAAAAAGAAAAATCTACTGACTGATAAATCCAGGAAGGTTGGACAAAGCCATGAAGTTTGTGAAATGTCAGACTGTGCTTTTGGTACGTATAACCAAGGATTCGACATACATACAGATCCTTCCGGTATAAGTGACATAGTTAAGTGGTCCAGAGAAATATTACAATCAGTATCAGCAAAAGTCGAGTAATCCGTCACTCTCACCTCGACTGTGCTTTGCTTTTTCTTTTTTTTTCCCTCAGTGTTATGTTTGTTCATATTTATTAGTATCAGTTGTCAGGTTAGGAAGGTTGCAAGATCGTCAGATCATTGATTCTACAGTCGTGGTTAGAACTTGAGTAATCTGCCACTCTTAATTGCAGTGTGTTTTGCGCCAGTTGAACATCATTGAATTTTTTAGCCGTGTCAGTTGTCAAGTTTTGTAAAGAGATTGTCAACAGATCAAGACAATTCCATATACGTAAATGCTTTATTTATTTATTTATTTTATTTATTTTTTTTTTAGATTGCTGTCTTTAGGGAATAGTGTTTTCATTAGGATTCTTTATTTCTTCCTTTCTTTCTTTCTTTCTCTATTTCTTCTTCCTTCCTTCCTTCCTTCCTTCCTTTCTTTCTTTCTTTCTTTCTTTCTTTCTTTCTTTCTTTCTTCTTCTTCTTCTTCTTCTTCTTCTTCTTCTTCTTCTTCTTCTTCTTCTTCTTCTTCGTCTTCTTCTCCTCCTCCTCCTCCTCCTCCTCCTCCTCCTCCTCCTCCTCCTCCTCCTCCTCCTCCTCCTCCTACTTTTCTTTTTCAGCAGGACTATTCTGTGCGAGACTACCGTAAGGAGAGAAACATTAGGAACCATCAAGCACGGGACAGGAATGGCTGACGAAGATATACGGAGGTCCTTAGCGTCAGATGGCGTTAGTGGCGATGGCAGATATCAAAGAACAAGTAACCAGTTTTGTTGTCCTTGGTCAGAGAGAGAGAGAGAGAGAGAGAGAGAGAGAGAGAGAGAGAGAGAGAGAGAGAGAGAGAGAGAGAGAGAGAGAGAGAGAGAGAGAGAGAGAGAGAGAGAGAACCAGGAAAACAGGAAGAACAAAATACGAGAAGAACAGGAACATGAACAAGAACAAGAACAAGAATAATAAGAACAAGGACGTGGAAAAAAGTCAGAGGATTATGTGAGGGAAAACACTAAACGCAACAGGATTAAAGTGCATTAAGTTACCCTGACTACAGACCATAACTTCACTTCACTCGTGGCTGGGCGTGAGGGACCATTTATGTAAAGCTGTCATCTGCGAGGGAGGAGGAAGATTGGCGGGAGACGATACGATCACTCAGACACGTCATTTATATTGGTTCACTGTGATTTGTGGCAATGTGGCAAGTGAGTGGAGTGTCAGAAAGCCAACAACATGTTAAGAGCTTGTTTTTAATTCACTGTGATTTCTGTCAGTTTAGCTTAGGAAGTGAGTGATGGCGTATGGTGGTAGTATATAGACGGTGGCAGTTCAAGAAATTGGTTCACGGATAGAGTAGTATATGACTGGAACAGATGTAATGATAACGGTACTAGTGTAAAATCAAGAGAGAGTTTTAAAAGACTGGAAAGATTTATGGGCAAGAATGACGAGAAGGTATAGCTATCCATGTTTTAAGACAAAATTAGTAATGGCAACACTACAATATCAATAGAAAGTTTTGAAAGACTGGATAGATGATGGGAGAGTATAGCTATCCATATTTTGCGCAGAAGGCACCACGTGTATGTCTGTATAGCTTTCCTTATGTTCTCTTCTTGTTCTTGCGTAGTAATCCTGCACCTCAAAAATGTTCGCAGCAAAAAGTTAGAGTTCATTATTAGGTGTCTCTTTCCTTTCCTTCCTCTTTATAGATTTTCTTCCCCCTATAGTCACTGAATGTTTTAGTTAATAAGGCTTTCTTCCTTGATTTATACCAGCAATGTGTTTTTCTTTTTTTACTGTCATCACTATATCCTTTATATATTGATGTTATTGGGTATCTATTTCCTTTCATTGACTTTTCCCTCTACACTCATAACATACATATGATTTTTATAGTTTTCTTTGATTTATGCCATCAATGTATGCTTTCATAGTGTTATTGTTATGTATTCTTTTTATTGGTGATCAGGAAATGGGAAGCAGCGAGTAACATCTTATTTCTGAGCAGGAAAGAGAGTAGTTTCATGGTTTCAGATTTCGTTCATGAGGTGGTGTTGTGGCTTGGTGTGGTGTTTGGCGGCGAGGTGTGGTATTGGATCCCTTATTGACTGAAGAGAGCATTTATATATAGAATGAATTGAAGCCTTTAATTGAAATAACATGTAAAGTATTCTGGTGTAAGTTCAGGGCCTTTAATCTCGAAACGCCTTTCACAAACGCATGAAACAAATCCCAAACATTTATTTTATTTTATTTTATTTTATTTATACCATGTGGGCTTTTCACGGGAATTTCTGGGCTAAAGGGGATACCTTTTTGGGGTACCTCCTATCTCAAAGCCCAAACGCTAGGAAACCGTTGCTCCGAGTGAGGAAGCCCAACCTACACTCGGACCGTGGACAGGATTCGAACCCGTGCGCTTGGAGACCCCTCGGACCCCAAAGCACGCATGGTTCCACTGTACTTCTGAAAAACAAATCACTGAATAAGATAAATCCATGAATAAGTAAGAGAAGCTGCAAGAAAAATAGATGAATAAATAAGAGAAGGTGCAAGAAACCATCAGACTTATCCTACACGTGGCAGTCCTAATATAAGACATACATTCCCATATCCACCTATCATCTCCATCATAAATCTGTGTAGTCATCTTTTAGAACCCCTTAATGACTTGGCACCACCACCAACCTGACTATACTGAGCCTATTCCATTCATCACTGGGGTTCCTCTGGCTTCACTCCTACTCGCTAAGATCGTCTGTGGTCACTCACCTGAAGGAACAAGTGTTATTAGCAAGAAAACTTCAGCTAAAAAAATATGGACCAAAGTAGTCTTTTTTTTTTTCACTCCGTTTTCCACCGCTTTCTAATCTTTGGTGGGTTAAATTATCAGTGAGTAAAAGCTTCTATATGAAAGGCAGCGGTTGACATAAAGGGATGGGGTCAACAATGTCTATTAGAAAACACACATTATATCTTCATCACATTATTTACCAAAATATTGCTTAATTAAATAGACTTTCTGATGTTTTTGCTCACCATGCCACACAAAATCTACCAAAACTAACATGAAATATCAAATAAACATCCTACTCCTCTTTCAATCTTTCTAGACTGCATTACGCTCCAAGTTTAAACAGTTCACTCGGTCCCACGTGTTGTGTCTGCACTCTGAGGGGAGGACTTGGTATCTCTTGATAATAATAATAATAATAATAATAATAATAATAATAATAATAATAATAATAATAATAATAATAATTTCAATAACAACAACAACGACAATAATAATAATAATAATAATAATAATAATAATAATAACAACGATAATAATAATAATAATAATAATAATAATAATAATAATAATAATAATAATAATAATAATAATAATAATAATAATAATAACAACAACAACAATGACAGTATAAATTTAAATCATAGGGAAATACCAGAATCAGGTCAGGCAAAAGAATTCCAGCTTATCTTTTTTTTTTTTCATACAACAGTGAGTAGAATATCATCTCTTGCTTCCTAATGCCGTTCCTTATTAGATGATAGGCGTGTCTGTTGTGAGGTGCCGTATCAACTCCCGACCGACGGTTTATTGATGAACTATATCAGTCAATGAATTATCCTCTGTTTTATGGGATCTGTTGCCGATATTGTTATACTTTTCTTCATTTTGTACTGTACACTTAGAAGACCCAGGTATATTCTCTAGTAATGATAAATATGATCGTCAACCTCTCACCTTTCTATTATTCATGATTGTGTCGCGAGATCGTAGTGTTGTGTGTCTCAATATCCTTCCTATAATGTCGCCTAACCACCACCTCACAACTCTTCCCTCTCATCTAAATCTTGCAAAAAGGAGATTTCAAGACGCTTATCCTCGTAATTTTCAATATTCTTTTCGAGTGTTCTTCTTTGGGACTGACATCTTCCGTGGGGCTCTATTTCCGCAGTCTTGTTGCTCCGCCGCCAGAACCACTCTTACATTGCAAATAGATAACTAAAATGATAATAGTATTTTGTTACGAACACAGCTGACGTGCTTACGGTCTATCAGTTAAAGAGAGAAACATAGTCTTGCACTGTGGGTTAATTTGGGTACAAGTGATTTCTTTTACGGTCGATTAGATAAAGAACAATCATCCACAGTGTGCTGTTTCAAGTAAATATGACATACTTACAGTCGGCAAGATAGATAAAAGTCATGTATAGAGTGTTGTTTTGAGCAAATATGACATTCTTGCAGTGAATCAGACAAAAAAAACATACGCAGCGTTGTTTTGAATGCAGGTGACGTTCTTGCATCCTGACAGGAAAGGAGGAGGAGGAGGAGAAGGAGGGGAAGGCGAAAACCTGCTTTCAGATAAACAAATGAAGGCCGTACTGCATGCATGAGGGATGCTGCGAGGTGTGTTGCCGTGTACGTGTGTGGCGGCAGGTGAGGTGAGCGGCACAGTGGGAGAGAAGCCAGGGGGGACAGGGAGTGTACAGTGTATATGGTGTGAAGGGGAGCGTGTGTAGGGAGAATAAGTGTAAATATAGAGCCATAAGCACCTCCTGAGCCAACCCGGTGATGACAACGACTCCCGCGATACACACACACACACACACACACACACACCAATTACGGTTTCGTTGATGTGCTTATAAAACAAGAGAGAGAGAGAGAGAGAGAGAGAGAGAGAGAGAGAGAGAGAGAGAGAGAGTGTAATGATGATTTTATTCCTCCTTGAGACATGTGGATCTCACTATAAAGACAATGTGCAATGAAATAATGATAAGAATTCAATTCATAGTTTAAGATTATAATAAAAAGAAAGATACATCACAAAACATGATAGATTTGTAGTTTCTCAAATCAACACTGCACTGAAATTACTACCAGTCGTAAAAGAAATGTAAAAAAAAAAAGATAAATAAAACCATGAGAGAGAGAGAGAGAGAGAGAGAGAGAGAGAGAGAGAGAGAGAGAGAGAGAGAGAGAGAGAGAGAGAGAGAGAGAGAGAGAGAGAGAGAGTATGTAGAAATGAATGACAACTACTTAATCTGCAATCCTATGCAAAATATTACTTCAGATTACAGCTAACATTATCACAAATAGTCTTTCTTTTCATACAATTTTCTCTTCTTTCTTCTTTTTTTTACTACCGTGCTCTCTCTCTCTCTCTCTCTCTCTCTCTCTCTAGATCGTATAGTATAGCTTATGACAGCCACGATAGGGCCAATAGGTCTGTTAGTGTCTTTTACCTTTGTGTTTTGATGTTTCTACTTCATCATCATCATCATCATCATCTTCTTCTTCTTCTTTTTCTTCTTTTTCTTCTTCTTCTTCTTCTTCTTCTTCTTCTTCTTCTTCTTCTTCTTCTTCTTCTTCTTCTTCTTCTTCTTCTTCTTCTTCTTCTTCTTCTTCTTCTTTTTCAACCTCTTTTTCTCTTAGGTATCCAGTTTCCTCTTACACTTCCAGTATCGATTCCTTCAAGTATAAACATAATGTCGTCAAAATGGCTGTATCTTGAATATGTTTCCTTATGTTCCCTTTTCTTTATGTTCTCTTTTATGTCCCTGCGTTCTTTTCTTCTTATACAGTCTCAACTCCTTCATCATCTAACAACAATGACTCCTTCACACTTAAACGTACTAAGGCCATCTCAAAAAAGTGTATATTAAATGTGTTTCTTTATATTCGCTCTACTTATGTTCTTTTCTCTTCATCTATTCCGAGTCCCTCCATTTCCCTTCCTTATAACATTGGCTTCTTTAAGTCTAGGAAAATTTTGACTCCTCTTTTTAAATGGGCTTGTTTATGTTCCCTTCCTATTTCTTCTGCTCTTACGTCCCCCTTATTATATATATATTTCCTTCACACAATCCTCCCTATATACTATTCACTAAATATTCTTAAGTCAGTCGTAAGAAAAAAATAATACGAGTATTCTTGTGTTCTCATTATGTTCCTTCCTCATCCATTCACTCCTTCAGTCCTAAACCTTTTTCAACTCTGCCGTGAGCAACACTAGAGCAAGACAGTTATAAATACACGTGTCAACTCTGATCGACAGCGTGGGTCTCCGCAAAGGGCGTGTACATAGCAGTGCCATCAGTCCTTCTCTCCGTACCTTCGTCATGTGTCTGCTCCGGTCAACCACGCCTCGCCTTGCTGCTGACTGCTGCTGCTGCTGCTGTCCTCAGGTTGTCACGTGTGGTGTGGTGTCACTGGGTTCCACTGCACGGGATTTTTTATGGTAACGGTAGGAGTTGTAATCGTAGTGGTGGTGGTAATGACAATTCTCGTTCTTACTCCCAATCTTATTCTTCATATTATTATCATTATTGTCATTGTTTTCCTCATTATGATTATTATTTTAGCCACTGTCTTAGACCTTCTCAACACACACGCACACACACACACACACACACGCCCGATAGCTCAGTGGTTAGAGCGCTGGCTTCACAAGCCAGAGGACCGGGGTTCGATTCCCCGGCCGGGTGGAGATATTTGGGTGTGTCTCCTTTCACGTGTAGCCCCTGTTCACCTAGCAGTGAGTAGGTACGGGATGTAAATCGAGGAGTTGTGACCTTGTTGTCCCGGTGTGTGGTGTGTGCCTGGTCTCAGGCCTATCCGAAGATCGGAAATAATGAGCTCTGAGCTCGTTCCGTAGGCTGTCTCCTCTGAGAGTGCAACAGATCAAACAGTGAACACACACACACACACACACTGGCTTCACAAGCCAGAGGGCCGGGGTTCGATTCCCCGGCCGGGTGGAGATATTTGGGTGTGTCTCCTTTCACGTGTAACCCCTGTTCACCTAGCAGTGAGTAGGTACGGGATGTAAATCGAGGAGTTGTGACTTTGTTGTCCCGGTGTGTCGTGTGTGCCTGGTCTCAGGCCTATCCGAAGATCAGAAATAATGAGCTCTGAGCTCGTTCCGTAGGGTAACGTCTGGCTGTCTCGTCAGAGACTGCAGCAGATCAAACAGTGAAACACACACACACACACACACACACACACACACACACACACACACACACACACACACACAAGCATTATTGAAAGAAAGCATGTTGACCAACTAAAAGAGCAAAAGTGAAAAGGCAATTAGAATAAAATCTGGAATCCAAATTAAATGATAAAGAAGATGATGGTAACAACAGAAAATGAAACCTTTCTTACACTCAAATTTTACGTAACCACACTCCATCTAAGCTTTCTGTCATCCGCACTGACAACTAACTGCACAGTGAGCGAGTGAGAAGAGAAAATGAAATGCCTTTACGTTACAGCAGATGCCATGAATGGTGATCTCTATCTTCCCGTTTTTTGCTTCCTTCACAGCGAGGCTCTGTGATATCACCAATGTGTCAAAAAGGAATCTGCAGCTATCGGGTAGCGACAACATTGCTTACTGTCAACATCCACTTCAGAAACCATGCGAATATTCTCTTTGGTCCTTCATTACTTTTTATCTATTTACTTATCATTATTATTTTTACTTATTTATTTTTTTTTTTTTATTTTTACGTTATGTTAAGTTGGATTAGATTAAGTTGGGTTGATATGTTAAGTTAGACGACTGGTGATATTACTTTATGATATCTTAGGTATGTTAATATATGCTATGTAATGGTATTGTGATCTTGTTAGTTTAGATTGATTAGGTTGAATGAGGTTAGTTTGGGTATTCTGGTTAGATTAGGTTGGGTAAGCGTAGGTGAAACTAGATTAGGCTGGGTAAAGTTAAGCTAGGTTAGATTAGAATGTGATGTTTTTTTAAAAGTTGTTTTCTAGTTAATTTTTCTTCCTTTTCCTAAGTTTCCTATAGTCTTAATAAAATGATTTCTTATTGTATATAATATGTCCTCTGTTTCGGTTCTCCATTGAGCAACACTTCCTCTATCGCTTTTCATTTATTTATTTATTTATTCATTTATTTTTTTACTTTTTCTCATTCATCTCCATCTTCGGTAAAACATTTTTTTTTTCTAACTTTAACATAGCTTTGCCTTTCTCAAGTAATTTTACTCTGTACTCGTTGCTCTCTCTCTCTCTCTCTCTCTCTCTCTCTCTCTCTCTCTCTCTCTCTCTCTCTCTGAAGCAGATGCTGTCTACTTTTTAACGTTCTCCCTCCCTTTATTTCCATCTTCCAAATAAAAATGTCTACCTTTCTTTAAACGTTCCTACAACATAACTTTCTCAACCAATTGTTCACTCTAGACGGTGGAGCTCTTATTTGTCTATCAATATATTTTTCATCTGTCTATTCACTCGTTTATTTATTTTATCTATCTATTCATTTAGTTATCTATATTTCCATCCGTAGATGTCTCCTTATGTTCCAGACAAGAAGTGAGCTGGAGGAGGATGAAGGAAGCAGGAGATCGCCTTGTCACATCATTGGTATTCGAAAGAATGCTGACGATGTGACATAATGAGATACCTTCATGCCCCATCTGTGTGTGTGTGTGTGTGTGTGTGTGTGTGTGTGTGTAGATCCTGTTGACCCTCCGTGCGTCACTCTCCAAGGCAAGTATAATGGCGGTGGGCCTCAGCTGTCTCTGCGCGCCTCTCTTCGCCCCGGGCTGGCGTGGCGGCTGCGGCGAGGCGAGGCGTGAGGGAAGGTGGGCTGGCGGAGAAAGTGACAGTGAGAGAGAGAGGGAGAGGGAGGGAGGGAGAGGTTGAGGAAGGCTGTGTTGGGTGTAGAGGGTAGCCACAGTTCAGGGAGAGGGAGAGGGTCCGGAGGCAGGGTGAAAAGGGACGGAGTTTTGGCTGTAGAGACGAGAGAGGAAGAAAGACAGACAGGAACAGCAGATGGAGAGGAGGGATGGGGACACAAGCGCAACAAAGAAGCCCTTTAAAAACATACTCTTCTTAGAATAAATTTGCTCATCTTTGTCATTTCTCAAACTGCGTAAATTAAGTTCACGGTAGTTTGATCTTGACAGTGTCCATAGATAGACGCAAGGGATTAATGAACAGGCAGACGGTTAGACAGACAGACATACCGAGGGGTTCAGATAGACGACCTATAGGCTTGGGAGGCTGCCCTGTGAGCCATTAGGCCTATTCAGTATCCAGCCTACACCGCACGCCTCCTTTCTCGTCCCAGCACCCACCACCACCCAGCCACGCCCGGAGCATCGCGTCAGTCTGTCTGTCTCTTACTCATAATTAACTGCCTTGTATACTCCTCACTTCCACACTTGACTTTTACGTGTTTAGTTGTTAATGTAGTGTGTTTTATGAGAAAATTGATGCTTTACGTAGTTTTGTTTTATTTTTGTTCATGGCGTGTGTTGCTGTATGGTTGTTGGTGGTGGTGATGATGTTGGTAGTGGTGGTTACGTTGGTGTTGATGATCTTCTTCTTCTTCTTCTTCTTCTTCTTCTTCTTCTTCTTCTCCTATTATTATCATTATTACCATTACTACCACCATCACCATCACTATCCCCATCACCATCACCATCACCATCATTATTCCTTTTTTTTCCCTCGCCCTTCACCCATCATACCCGGCAGTGTAGATTAAATATAGGTCACCACAAACATCTTCATAAACGTCAACAAATCACCGGGCAATTTGTTCTCCCTTTGTGTTTCCCAAGGTGAGGGTTCAGTGTGGATGAGCTGTCCTTGGTCTGATGCAGGGCCCATGTATGGATCTTGGAGTGTAGCTGGATGACGTGTTCCTATTCCGGCTACACTCCTGAGCCCAACGAGAAAGCATTTGGCTCTACCAGGAGTTAGCGTCACACATTCACTCTCTTCCTCCATTCAGTTCATCACCTTTTTTATGTCTCTTGCATGTAGCTGTTGTATGCATTGTGCTATAGAAGACTGCAAATGAGTCCCTCCTCCTCCTCCTCCTCCTCCTCCTCCTCCTCCTCCTCCTCCTCCTCCTCCTCCTCCTCCTCCTCCTCCTCCTCCTTTTCCTTTTGCTCTTCCTCCTCCTCCTTCTCTTTCTTACCATCTCGAATTATCATAAGATCGTCGAGGGCAAAGAACCTGTTAATCTTTTGGCGCTCGAGTGTTCTGTAGAGTTTTTTTTTTTTAGAAGTAGATGGAATTAAACAAGTAGATGAGATGCCTGAAGGGACAATAAAGAGAGAGAGAGAGAGAGAGAGAGAGAGAGAGAGAGAGAGAGAGAGAGAGAGAGAGAGAGTGGAAGTAATTAGTGAGAAAAGCTGCCTAAACGAGATTCTACAGGTGCTTTCCTCCTCCTCCTCTTCCTCCTCCTCCTCCTCTTCCTACTTCTCTTGGAAAAGTAAAAACCCGAGAGAAATTTTTAAAGGAAACAATGAAAATAGATAGAATGAAGTGCTCCTCATTTTTTTTTTTTTTTTTTTTTGGAAGTAAGGAAGTTAATCTCAAAAAAAAAAAAAAACTGACAACCACAATTTTAAGGCGATATATTTATGAAGACGGGCGTTCGCAAGTCTCTCCGGCATTGCAGTCTATCACGTCTGGAGGAAGCCCATTTTATAAGTTAACGATCCCATTCCATAAGTTGACATTGTTCATAGAATCTGGCTGAAGAAATAGACGAAAAAAAAATATATATATGGATGGGGAGCCTTAGAGAGAGAGAGAATAAAGGGCAGCCGTGGTACAGTGAAACCATGCGTGATTTGGGGTCCGAGGGGTCTCCAAACTCACGGGTTCGAATCCTGGCCACGGTCCGAGTGTAGCAGGTTGGGCTTCCTCACTCGGGGCAATGGTTTCCTAGCGGGTGGGCTTTGAGATAGGAGTTACCCCCCAAAAATAAAGTACCCCCTTTAGCCCATAAATTCCCGTGAAAAGCCGGCATGGTAAAAGAAAAAAGAGAAGAGTAAGAAATGAGAGACGCTGCCTAAAATGAGAATCGACACGTGTCTCTTCTCCTCTTCCTTCTCTTCCTCGTTCTTCTCTTCCTCCTCCTGCTCCTCCTCCTCCTTATTGTCAAAAGATCATCGAGGGCAAAGAACTGATAAATCTATAATCGCTCAAGTCTTCTGTACAGTTCATAGGATCTGCCTGAAGAAGTAAAAGTAGACGGAGAAAAAAATGTATGGAGATGCGTAGAAAGACTGAATAAAGAGAATAAAAGAGTTAGGAGTGACATAAGCTCCCTAAACGTGACTCTACAGGTGTCTTTCCACTGCTTTCCCCTCCTCCTCCTCCTTCTCCTCCTCCTCCTCCTCTGCCTCCTCCTCCTTACCCTGTCACAACATCATTAGATCGAGGACCAAAGACCGGTAAATCTGTAATAAACGCTCGAGTCTCCTGTAGAGCACATAGAAATTGCCTGAAGGAGAAGTAGACGAAAAAAGATTAATGGAGATGCTTGAAGGGATGTGGTAAAAGGAGAGTACAAGAGTAAGAGGTGAGGGAACTAAAACGTGACTCCTCCTCCTCCTCTTCCTCCTCCTTCTCCTTCTCCTCCTCTTCTTTACTACCTCAAATTGCCATAAGGTAGTGGTAGTAACAGAAAAGGTAAATCTACAAACTCTAGAATCTGCTAAGGAGTGCAAGCGATTTTTTTTTCAGATTAGATAGATTTTTTATTAGATTACATCAAATTATTTTCACATTGAAGCATTAAATTTAAAATGAAAACTCTTGATAAGATACGTAAAATAGATACAATATGGTTAGAATTAACAGATAAAACTACGTCTTCTTCCTAATAAATGCAGCATAATAGACGACTGAAATAAAAGATACAAACAAACCATCAATAAATTTAGAATGTAACTAAATGAGCACAAAGAATATAGAAGAGTGAGAGGCCTGCAGAGAACGGTACAACTACAGGTATAGCTAAGAAGTTGATAAGGTCACTTAGTAGAATAATAATCTTACTAAAATATATAGAGATAGATATAAAGCACGCAGCAGAAAAGGCCATCGGTAGGAATTTTTGCATAACTAATGGTGAATAGCAAAGAGAGAATATTACACTAACTAAGAAGAATTCATAAGATAATCTTTTTGTGGAGTTTACGTCACCCGTAAACTTGTACTTTATATATACTATATATATATATATATATATATATATATATATATATATATATATATATATATATATATATATATATATATATATATATATATATATATATATATATATATATATATATATATATATATATATATATATATATATATATATATATATATATATATATATATATATATATATATATATATATATATATATATATATATATATATATATAGGTGGAAGTATCTGTAGAAGAAAAAAAAAAAAGATAGGAAGAAATGCTTGAAGGTGCAGGATAGGAGTAAAGAAAAGGGAGTGAGTAAAATTGCCATTCCTCCTTCTCCTCCTCCTCCTCCTCTTCCTCTTCATCATTATCCATTGGAGTTGACACAAGTAAAAAAAAAATCGATGAAAATAAAAAGATGAATGAAGATGTCTGGGGGAATAAAATAGAGAAGGTAAGAGAGTAAGGTGTGAGAAAAGCTACTTAACCAGACTGCAGGTGCCTCTCTTCTCCTCCTTCTCCTCCTCCTCCTCCTACTCCTCCTCTTCCTTATTGCCTTCCATCCTCACAAGTTTATGGAAGGCAAAGAACCAGTAAATCTATAAACTCACGAGTCTCCTGAAGAGTACCGAAGAACTGCCTGAAGAAGGAGTACACGAAAAAAGAAAAATAGATGAATGTAGATACTTGAAGGGACAAGCTAAAGAGGAGAGGAGAGTAAAAAGAAACTGCATAAACTAGAGCCTGCAGTTGCCTCTCCCCTTCGCCCTCCTCCTCTTCCTCTTCTTTCTTATTGTCTCATATTGTCACATGATCGTCGAGGACAAAGAACTAGTAAATTTGCGGGCGTTTGAGTCTCTCTGTAGAAGCTGTGGTACCTAATCTATTCTAAGTTCAGGCACCCTTACGTCAGCTTTTGAGAATTGCATGTAATGATTGTAATATCTCAGGTTTTTCTTTACTTTTAAGGCTAAAGAAATATAAAAGGAAAAGCATGTCTATTTTATGAAAGAAAAATAGCCACTCTGATCTAAATAATTGTTACATAGGTGCCAAATGTATACGAGGTGCGAGTTGTGTCCGATAATAATATATTAATATGATACACGACTTTGTAATACTTTCATCTCATTTCATATCGACTTCTTACGTGACGCTCACCATTTCCTTCCTAGAACTCTGGATCCAACTGCGCACTCTTCTACACACCGGCCATGTCGTGTATCCCTTTCATGTATTACTTCATTATTTCCACGGACACTTGGAAAAAAAAAAATACATCCTGACTGACTATGGATCAATGCTGCAGAGTACTTAAGAACTGCCTGAAAAAAGAAGAATAAACGAAGAAAAAGAAAGAAAGAAGAGAGAAGAAAATATTTGAAATGCTTGAAGGGACAGAATAAGGAAAGCAGAGTAGTAAGAAGTGAAAGAAGCTGCTCAAAACGAGACTCCACAGATATCTTACCTCTTCCTCTTTCTCCTCCTTCCCCTCCTCCATCTCCTCCTCCTATTCTCCCTTCTTATCGTTTCAAATTGTCACAAAGATCGTCGAGGCCAAAGAACCTGTAAATCTGTAGGTCGTTGAGTCTCCTTTAGGTATTATAGAAACTGCCTCCTCCTCCTCCTTCTCCTCTTCCTCCTCTTTTCCTCTTCCTCCTCCTCTCCCTCCTTATTGTCTCGAATTGTCAAAATATCATTGAGGGTAAAGAACCTGTAAATCCTTAGGTCCTTGAGTCTCCTGAAGAGTACGAAGGAAGTACTTGAAGAAGGGAAAGAGAGGGTTAAAAACAAACAGATGAAGTAACAAAGTAAATGAAGTGGAGAGAGTACAGAGCAAGAGAAGATATATTAAGTGTGAGGAGAGAGACTGTTTGAGGGAAAGTGAGGCGGGAGACCAACGTACTGTGAGAGAGTGGAGGGTGAGAGGAGCAAGT
>NC_059295.1:15968440-15983440 GCF_017591435.1 Portunus trituberculatus
CAAACTTTATTGTTCACCCATGACTTTCTCTTTCTCTGCATCCTCCTTCCTGTCTGGTGTGTGTATGTGTGTGTGTGTGTGTGTGTGTGTGTGTGTGTGTGTGTGTGTGTGTGTGTGTGTGTGTGAAATAAACAAGGAAGAGTATGCATCAAGCCTGTAGTATTTTCAAGGTCGGGATTCATTTCTTCGTGTGGATGTTTTTGACAATAGAATTAGCACCTGAATTCTAAGTAAAGATACAACTACCTTCTACGCTTCTGTGTTTGTTGCTTCTTGTTGTTTTCCTCCTTTTTTTCATCCCTAGAACTCCTCACTCCTCCTTTTCTTAATTTACTTTCATTGTAGTCGTTACTTATGTCTTACTAAGTTACTTCACCACACTTCTTGTATCTTATTTCTGTTTATTTATATTTTTAATCCTAACCTGTCCCTCTCTCACTTATTTCAATGCATATAGAGAAGCTACTGTCTCACGCTGTCTGCATTATTCAGTGTTCGCTCTGCATGTTTGTTGATTTGCCTCACGTTTTGTACACCAATGAGGCCGAGGTTTGGGATACAACCAGCACTATACCAGTCCTTACCAGAAAAGAACGAAATTGCAGGTGAATATTTCTTCGTTTAAGGGTTATCAGTCTACAGAAGAAGAAGAACAACAACAACAACAACTACTACAACAACAACAACAACAACAGCAAGCAGTACAACGAGAAAAGAATAGCAATAGCAACAACTTTACTACTACTACTACTACTACTACTACTACTACTACTACTACTACTACTACTACTACTACTACTACTACTACTTCTATTGCAACAACAACAAAAGGAAAGAGACAAAGAAGGGTTAAACACACACACACACACACACACACACACACACACACGGGGAATCTATTGTCTCACACTACACAAGATAGGTACGCCGCCAGCCAGCCTTCATACGCCGCCACGCGTTATCGCCTCCCATAACTCCGCCTTGCTACTTGAATGTCTCGCTTCAGTGTGTGTAGACTTGCCGCCTCCTTTCCTGACTTACTGGTGTCTCTCTTACTGAAACACTAACTTTACGATGTGAAAGTGTGAGGCTTATTTTACTATCTGTTTATGTGTGTGGGTGTTGGTGTCTGGAGGGCAACTGGTGACCTTGAGCTTGAACATATGAAGATGATCTGGTGATGACACGGCAATGTAGATCTTCAGCCAGATTAACGATACGTATCGCCTTGTGATTTAGAATTCAAGGACAAAAAGAAATTATGCCCCTCGTGTCACCTGCCATCCTGTGTGTTTCCAAACCAAGTTCACCTCCCGCACAGAAAAAGAGAGATGGCATTCTAATTCTGCTTCCTTCGCCTTGCACAATAAAAACATTCCTACTGATTCAAACACCCTCTACACCCTCTTCACCTCCACGTGTAAGCAAGTATTTAGAAACACTCCACCCTCACACCACAAGTATTTTCAAAGGCCTCAGAGTTGAGTAGTCATGTTCTCAAGGGTATTCCTCCCATCAGTAATATAGAAATGTTGTTATTTTGTCACTAACATCTTTGAAACTCGTATAACATCAAACTAAACAGCATGAAAGCTATTGAGGTACAGTACGACCAGACATGTTTCAAAGTATAATCATTTGTTTTTTCAATCCAACTTTACTAATAAATTTGAGGAGCTAAACTGCATTTTAATCCACCTCTCTCTGCCTCACTGTACATGAACACGACTTATGCTAAATCCTCCACAGGGACAAAACGAAACATCCCAACCAATCACGTCAGCCACAGGAAGGGATCCCCACGCACGCTGGCTCTATTGAGGAAGTCTCGCTGAGCTACCAAGAAATCAAGGCGTCCTGGTGCGAGGGTCCTGGCTTGTCTGTACATATAGTGAGGACGCGGTGCTTTTTCCTGCTGGTGCTGTAGTTTGTATACACAGGGAAGGGAGTGTTTTGTTGGTGAGAGCATTGCGGTAAACAGAGGATTGGTGATGAGAGGTAATAAACGACTCTAAAATTTTAATTTCTTTATCTTTATTTCGTTGTCATAATACTTGACAGAAATGTGAAAGCTATCATTAATACCTTTCTTCCTTTATTGTGGCCTTTGTAAGAAAACTGTTCTGTATTTCGAGTGCTATGAGTTATGTATTGCAGTGGAGAGAGCATTACCGTCAGTAGCTGCATGGAGATGAACGAAGCTGTAACTGATATCTTCTTTTCTTCTTTTCTTTTTTTTTTCTCTCTCTTTTCCTTTCATTATGCAAGAGAGGTTCTGGCTAAGAGAGTCTGGAAAAAAAATTACTCGCTGAAGGTGCCACCCCGTAAAGATTATATATATATATATATATATATATATATATATATATATATATATATATATATATATATATATATATATATATATACACAGATATTTTTTATAAAAGCATATAAGTAAATTATCTGGAATAGAATGAAAGTAAAGGTGACAGTAGCGAAATGTTTGCTACATACTCATTTCTCTCTCTCTCTCTCTCTCTCTCTCTCTCTCTCTCTCTCTCTCTCTCTCTCTCTCTCTCTCCACAACATTTGTTTACACACATCCATTCCGCCCATCTGCTGCAACTCCCAATAACCCCAGACAGACAAGTGACCCCAGCGGAATAGCAAGTGGCGGCGTCTGGAGGTGGTGGCGACACACACACACACACACACACACACACACACACACACACACACTGACGCTTTGTTGGTGACGCTGTCATCGTGACGGCGAGACTCCAAGGTTGGCGGATCAGTGTGATGATAAGAAGCTCCAGAAGTGTGTGGAGGTAACTCAACGAAGGTAAGGAATGATTATTAGCACGTGTGTGTGTGTGTGTGTGTGTGTGTGTGTGTGTGTGTGTGTGTGTGTGTGTGTGTGTGTGTGTGTGTAACGCCATGTGGCTGTTATGAGTTCTTGATGAGCTTATATGATCATGTTTTAGTTCAGCGCAGTCACGAGTCACCATGTTTAAAGAGTCACAAGACAAATCAAACATAAAGTGCAGCGAGTAAATCTAAAGTGAAGGAGCAAAAGGATTACGAGCAAAAGGAAGTTATTTATAGAACGTTCTTTTCATAATCTTTTTATTTATGTATGTTTCTTGCTTTCCTTCTATCTTTCTTGCTTGCTTGCCTCTTTTGCTCATTAATCCATTCATTCTTATAGCATACTTATGAAAACAGGTGATTCTAAGTCAGGAAATACAAGCTCAATTAGGCGAACAAGAAAGTAGCCCAAAGTCTTAACGACACGCTTAAAAGTAACCCAAATTCACTTCCCTACATATCCATTAACACTAGCGGTCCATCTCAATCCGTAACATCTTTTCACTACTACTTTCTTTCACATTTTCATCCAAGCTATATTCTTCCACTGATTATCTCTTCTCCCTACTCCCCACAGTCTATCCCGCCCATTTCTTCTTTCTTCTCCGTCTCAACACACTACAAGATGGAACTACTGAAACACTCCTTAATAATACTGCAGTCACCTCCAATACCACAAAAATATAGCACATAAACAGCACACCATCATGTCTTTACTTCCCTCAATTTTACTCATGTGATCTAATACCCTAATTTCTCCCTTCTGATTTTTCCCTCAGCTGCATAGCCTTGTGATGTGTAAGTGGCAAGGTTTATAAACTACCACCACCTGTCTATTATCCTTGGTAAGTGGCAGCGTCCATCATCACCGGAGGGGTATTGGCAGTGTTGTGGTTTGGAGGCACGCGGTGTGTAGAGGGACTAGACGAGGAACGAGGAGTCATGACTGGCTGAGTAGTGAGAGATGCATATAGAGTCACGAGGGATGCCTCTTAGTGGAAAAGTGCAGGAGTAATGCATCTTACTGCCAGGGAAAAGAGAAGAATTGAGTAATAGATAGTTTTAAGGAGTAAGGGGCTCTAAACTAACAAGGAAAGGGGGAGAAGTACAGTGAAAGGGAAGAGAATAAACCTCAGTGGAAGTGCAGGGATAATGTATCTCATTGTTAGAGATAAGGAAGGACTGAGGAAAAGATAGAATTCTAGAGAGTAAGGGGCTCTGAAGTAACAAGGAGAGAGGAAGAGGAGTATAGTAAAAAACAGAAGAGGATAGATCTAAAAATAGTGAGGAGACGAGAGAGAAGATGAAAGATAGCAAACAATGGAGATGAATAATGAAAGTGAAGAGACTGGAAGTATATATTCCCGAGTAATGAGGTGTGT
This sequence comes from Portunus trituberculatus, assembly GCF_017591435.1. Lineage (NCBI taxonomy): Eukaryota > Metazoa > Arthropoda > Malacostraca > Decapoda > Portunidae > Portunus > Portunus trituberculatus. Next base: position 15,972,676 of record NC_059295.1, read on the forward strand.
AGTAGTGAAGATGAGGGTTATGTGGAATCATGCTTGTGGAGTGTGAAATGCTGAGTAATGGAGTGTGGTGGAGGAATGAAAGGGGGATGAATTCAGATAACAAGAGCGGCGTGGAGACAAGTGGTTTGTGGAGTGGAAATTTGAATGGGATGTAACAAAAGGGGTGTTATCGTATGGAGTGATAAAACCCTGAGTATTGGACTGTACTGGTGGAAAGGAGTGATATGAAGTAGTGTGGTTTATAGGGAGTAAAAGCAGCAATAAGGAAGCAAAACACGTGGAGCCATTTGAAGTGACAGAACGTTAAGTATAGTTGACTGTATAACTGTAATGAAGTGGCAAGGAGTGAGTTTGGTAAGCCGAGAGTAGCAATAAGCAAAAGAAACCAGGTATGCAAGTGAGGAAGTGCTAAATGGCGGAGAAACAAAAGTGTGAAGATAAAGTAAATAGTGTAGGGTTTAAGTAAGAGAGTGAGGACAGCTGGCGGACGGAAGGGAGCAGAGGCAGGAATGACAAGAGATACTGTATAAATTCTAGCAGGGCGACAACCTTCCTTCTGCTGGATCTTGTGAAACCCAGAGACAGGCAGGAGAACTGTTACCGAGAGTCCATCCTGCGACACCGTGTCCTTTTCTCCTTCCTCTCTCTCTCTCTCTCTCTCTCTCTCTCTCTCTCTCTCTCTCTCTCTCTCATCCTAGTCCTTCTTTTTCTCTTTCTCATCCTTGTCTTTCTCTTATTGTTGTTGTTGCTGTTGTTATTATCATTATTATCATTATTATTTGTATTATTATTATTATTATCATTATTATTATTATTTTATTATTATTATTATTATTATTATTATTATTATTATTATTATTATCATTATTATTATTCCTTTCACCCTATGTATTCATTCTCCTCTTTGCCCTCTCCTCCTCCTCTTCCTCCTCCACCTTTCCTTTTCCGGCCGGCTTCGGCTGGTGGGATGGGTGGGTGGGGAGGAGCCTTCTGCTTTGCTGTCCTGTCTCTCACACTGTGTAGTTAGTATAAAATAGTTAACCAAGCAGCCTAGTAAGGACCCCAGGGTCTGTTGTTGCTTGGTCTTTCCTTTGTATTCCTTTGTATTCCTTTGTATTCCTCCTCCTCCTCCTCCTCCTCCTCCTCCTCCTCCTCCTCCTCCTCCTCCTCCCCTCACCCATCATCCTCTCTTCTCTTCCTCTTCCTCCTTCTTCTCCTCCTCCTTCTTTTCCTCTTTCTCTTCTTCCTTCTCCTTCTTCTCCTTTCCCTCCTCCTCCTCCTCCTCCTCCTCCTCCTCCTCCTCCTCCTTAATACACATCAAAGCATGCCTTCTTGCCTTCCTCTAAATTCGAGTCATAATGATAATAATAATAATTTCAAACGCTTGCACCATCACTAGTCTTTGCCGGCGCCTCAGTCTTGCACAGTGATGCCGAACAACTCAGAAGAAAATAATATCAAGATGAGGTCTACATTATATAAAATCTTTCCCTTATTTTTCCTCCTCCTCCTCCTCCTCCTCCTCCTCTTCTTCTTCTTACAGCAGCTAAAGTCTATTATATTTTACCGTTTCCTTGCATACATTGACCAACTTAGAAGCTTCATAATGTTGACTGACTGATAGGCTATTGATTGACTGACTGACTGACTGGCTGAATGAATGAATGAATGAGTGAATGAACGAACGAATGACTGCCTGACTGACTGACCGGATAATTACATACAGGTGTTGGTGCATGGACGATTGAGAATTCCCGCTCCCATCTCTCTCTCTCTCTCTCTCTCTCTCTCTCTCTCTGGATATCCTGAATCTAACTTTTTTTTAGTAATTATCTATTCATTGTTTGTTTATTAATTTTTCTTCTTTCTTCTTCTTCTTCTTCTTCTTCTTCTTCTTCTTCTTCTTCTTCTTCTTCTTCTTCTTCTTCTTCTGGACTCTGTGTCAGATTTGACCGTAAGCATCGTCAGTGTGCTCCTCAGCATCATGCCCCTGGGCCGGATAATGCTGCTCTTCGCGTCACGGCATGTCTACGTCAGTGGGTGAGGCAGCACTGAGCATCAGGTGGCGCGGTGACATTGAGGCGTGGCACCAATACACCTGCAGGCATGGGTGAGTGGAGGGGGCCAAGGGTGTGCCTTGCTCTACCAGGTTAAGCAACTCACTTCCGCTCCGCTGGGGATCAGACCTGACGGATGCGAGTTGTTTGGTAGTTGTGATGGTGGTGGTAGTGGTAGTGGTGGTGGTGGTGGTGGTTGTAGTTGTATAGTAATAGTGTTAGCAATCGTAGTAGGAGAAGTAGTAGTAGTAGTAGTAGTAGTAGTAGTAGTAGTAGTAGTAGTAGTAGTAGTAGTAGTAGTAGTAGTAGTAGTAGTAGTAGTAGTAGTAACATCAACAACAACAACAGCAATAACAACAAGAACAACAACAACAACAACAACAACTTCATTTCCCTCCTCTCTGAGGCATATCGTAACAACACCTCTTAACATAAAAAAAAAAGAACATAAAAAAGTTACAAAGGAATCAGAAAACACACTGCGACACAAGAACACTAACACTAATCAACACCAACGCCAGAAATAAAACCAGGCAGTTTACGTAGAGCAAAAAGATGGAGACAAAGAGCATAAGGATAAGATAATCTAGACTCCGGAGAAAAGCTGTGAATAAGAAATATAAGGCTGTAGATATGAACGTTTTACTTTCAGCAGCCAGACACAAGGCAGTGAGTTCTGTCGCTGCTTGTCACTGCCAGAAGGAAGACTGAGATCGTTGCTAATCTCAGGAGGGGGGGTGAGTCTTCCTGTGAGGCATGGCAAGGAGGGTGCCCAGGAGGGGAGGCGCCTCAGCTTTGGAGTGTGAGACGTGTCTAGGCAAGTGGTGTGGGTTGGTGAGGGAATGCAAAGTAGGAATTGCAACACTAACACTCTCGGAAGCACATGAATCAGTCACCAAATCTGCAAAGTTTTTTTCGTTTCTCTCTCTTTCTATGTTCATTTTCTTTCTTTCTTTTTCAGCTACCAGTATCGATTTCAAGAATTTCCGTGTGGATTTTTTTTATACATATTGCTAATGTTGATTTTATTTTCGCATATACCTACTTGTTTTGGAAATAAGAAAACAGCAAAGGAAGCTGCAACAAGCCAGCATGCTTCCGTGCAGTACTAAATCTGCTACGCTTATTTTTATTTCATTTATTTTTTGTTTGTTTTCATTGCTTTTCTTTCGGTTAGCAGTGTTGATTTAAGACTTACGAGATTAATTGTGTATACAATTGTCATGAGTTCTTTATACTAGTCTTGGGAGAAAGGAAAGCTGCAACAAACCATCAGTTATATACGTGGCACCAAGTTGACAAGTTTCTTTTTACATTCTTTTTTTTTTTCATTCTTTCCATTATACTTTTTTCTCGGTTATCCTATAGATCTGAAGGATTTTTACGAAGAATTATCGTCTATTCAGTTATCACGAGTTCTTTATACTTACTTTAGGAATGATAACACAAAGGGAAGCTGCAGTAATCCATCGGGTCTACACATGGCAGTCTCGTATAGAGCAAATATTTATATACCTATATCTATATACCCTCACTATCCACAAATATGATCGTTCAAAGTTCCCTATTGACTCGTCACTAATAGATTGAATATTCTTAAACCTCCCTTTTGAAAGCATTCAAGTTAAAGGAAGGGGAACCATAGAATCAGGCAGAGAGTTTACCAGTGAAATAGATGAAAAATTACGAACACTGTTTCACTCTTGTATTAGGGAAGTGAACAGAAAAGGGCGTGGTAGGAAGGAGGGATGCAGTTAGGTAGATCGCAAGAACGGTTAGTGTGAAAATAACGGTAGGAGATAACAACAGATACAACATTGTGGAGACGAGAGAGAAGCTGAAGACAATCCAATCCGTTAGAGGAGAGGAGTTGAGACAAAATGTTTTTGATTCCACTTTGTTCACCAGAGACCAATATGAGTGAAAAATATAACTTTATCAAGCTTAAACATGATACTTCCTGTCTTATCCTCATTACTGACTATTTTTATTATATTTAAATCATCCTTATTATATACCATAGGACACCTCAGCACATCATTCAGATTCTTTCTTAATCTTCATAAGTTACTACTACTACAACAACAAAAACTACTACTATTACCACTGCTACTACTACTACTACTACTACTACTATTACTACCACTACTGCAATATCACAGACATTTCAACAGCTTAGGAGGCCTCAAGTACCCTGTGGCATCGTGCACACGCATAAACACACACACACACACACACCCTAAATAGGCAGTGTGATGGCCGGCAGTGAGGCGTTGGGCAAGTTATGGCGTGCTTGTGTAGGCTGCAGTAACTTGTGGCATGAAAACACTGCGATCCATGACTTTAAACAATTCATCCAGCGAAGAAATTTAGTCGTGAAGGGAAATGCACAAGGGTTTTTTTTTCTATCTTTCGTTTTTTTCTTCTTTCTTTTTTTCTTCCTCTTTATCTTCTTTTCATTCTTCTTTCTTCTTTTCATTCTTCTTTCTTCTTTCTTTCTTCTTCTTCTTCTTCTTCTTCTTCTTCTTCTTCTTCTTCTTCTTCTTCTTCTTCTTTTCTTTTCTTTCTTTCTTCTTCTTTCTTACTTTCTTCTGCATTCATTACTTTATCTATTTATTCATTAATTTATTCTTATTTTCTCTTTCTTCTTCTTCTTCTTCCCCCTTCCTTCTTCATTTTACTTTTTACTACTACTACTACTACTACTACTACTACTACTACTACTACTACTACTACTACTACTACTACTACTACTACTACTACTACTACTACTACTACTTCTTCTTCTTCTTCTTCTTCTTCTTCTTCTTCTTCTTCTTCTTCTTTTTCTTCTTCTTGTTCTTTCTTCAGGACTTTATAAGGACGATCGTTTCCTGCAGTCTGTGTTGGAAGGAGCAGAAATATGATACATGTACTGTACGTGCTTAATAACCTAATACCACTTGTCTCTCCTTAGTCTCCTACCACAGATGATCAGGTCTCAGTGTTCCGTTAACTGCTGCCACATTATTCTGTCTATACTGCTCCATTATAAGTAAATTAGCAGCCACCTTGAAGATCTTCCTGTTCCTGTTTGGGTTTTTATATTCAAAATTATTTTTTATGTATATTTTTTTATGATTTTTACATTCTCTGATTTTTTCCCCTTTTCCCTTTTCTTCATTTTTTTCTATTTTTTCGGGGTTTTTTTTTCCTTCGTAGTCAGTTTCCTTCATGTGTAAAAAGAATAAATTAGATAAAAATACTTAAAGTGATACATATTCCGCTGTTACTTAACACACACACACACACACACACACACACACACACACACACACACACACACTTTTATTCTTGTTTACTGTCGTTGTTTACATCAAACCATCATAGGATTATTTATTACCATCAGCAGTTAGTGTACCTAATATACATGCAAACTGCCTTTCCGTTGACATGATTCCAACGTTCACAGAGAGAGAGAGAGAGAGAGAGAGAGAGAGAGAGAGAGAGAGAGAGAGAGAGAGAGAGAGAGAGAGAGAGAGAATACTGTGCTTTTATTGAAGATGGACCACGGTTCTGTAATATTTGTTTCTTAGGTTGTTGGTGAGCATTAATAAAGTGACTTGACATGCATCGAGGAACATTGGAAGTTTGCAACTCGAACGCTAAATGGATATATGTAGAGTCCATAAGTTTGCTCTCTCTCTCTCTCTCTCTCTCTCTCTCTCTCTCTCTCTCTCTCTCTCTCTCTCTCTCTCTCTCTCATACGTATATTAAGGCAAGAATTATAGCACACTAGACTCTACAGCTTCATCTTGTCAAAACACCTAACTATTCCACCAGTGCGTTGCCGACGTCAGCATTGAAAACGTCCTCCACTATTCTTACAAAGCATCGTGCACACACAGCCACCTGCCTCCCCACAGCCACCGCCACGCCTCCCACACTCAAGATGCTCCTTGCTCTTTGCCCAGAACGCCTACACACCTTCGATGCGAGCACAGAGGGTGGAGGTTCTGGCTGCGGAGTGGAGTGAGTGAATCAAGAAGTGAATCCACCGAGCTTAGTATCGTTGTAAAATTTCTTGCTGGGTGTTCTCGGATTACCAGGTGCCTAGCCCTCCATCAGTACTGACACGACTCTCACCTCATCATGCATTTCCTAATTTAACCAGCGGCAGGAGGCGAGGGCTGGGCCGGTCCGCGAGAGACGGAGAGAGGCCGCACTCTGCACCTTGCCAGGTTTATTTTCATACTCATAAGCGGCATCTGCTCCCGGTGCCAGAAGGATGGCGCATGGGCTGCCGTGGGCGAGGGCATCACATGACTGCCTACCATGAAGAACTATTAGCTGTCCAGGGTGGCAGTATTATTGTGACGTAGTTTTTCGTGTTTCTATTGAAATGTTTCGACAAGATCATTTGATCACGGTGCTTGATATACATGCAGACTTTTAAAAAGAAGTCATCCAGAGAGAGAGAGAGAGAGAGAGAGAGAGAGAGAGAGAGAGAGAGAGAGAGACATGTCTTCTCCATGTGATGAATATAAGAATGTTCGAATGTGGCTCACGCGTCAACAGGGAGGGCATGCTGCAAGGGTGCCAGCTTGGTAGCCATCGAGCCACTTCGTTATTCTCGATTGCTGCCGAGGCTTCTGTTTCGAGAGGCTTCGTAGGTTACCACACATAATCTTATCTATTTACTTTTCTCGCGTTGTTTTAATTACTTTTAACAGACATTTGAAAGAAAAGGAAAGAAATAACAAAAGTAACTAATCTAAGTTTACAGTAATACTGATAACCAAAAGATGAAGAAGATGAGGAGGAGGAGGAGGAGGTGGAGGTGGAGACGGTGGAGGAAGAAAGAAAAAAAACCAAACAACTTTTTGCTGGGTATCCTGACGCGCCACTCACTGAAGGGCAGATGTCGAGTAGCAAGTAGCCCACAGCACCTCACTGCACATGATAATCCTGCTGGTGGCTGCGCTCTACGTATGCATGGAGCAGTGTTAATACAGGCAAAGTCCTCCTCTTACACGGGTGCCTCGGCACAAATCCTGCTGCCCACCATTAGTTTTAACAGTTAGAGTTACGACCTTGTTATCCGTGTCGAGATGAAACTGTGTTGTGTTATGGTGGGACAGCTGGAGTATGTATTTAAATGGTCCTGGCCTCGTCTCAGCTGAAAGCAGACGATTACGGTTGCAAAGAAACATGTCCATTGTAACTAAAACATCCACATACAACACGTCACACTCAACTGTCAGGCATAAGACTCGGTCAGTTTAGTCAGGAAAGAGAGAGAGAGAGAGAGAGAGAGAGAGAGAGAGAGGGGTTTTGGATATTATAGGTCTTAGCGCAAATTATATATATATATATATATATATATATATATATATATATATATATATATATATATATATATATATATATATATAAGGCTCAGTCAGTTTAGTCAGGAGAGAGAGAGAGAGAGAGAGAGAGAGAGAGAGAGAGAGAGAGAGAGAGGTTTTGGATATTATAGGTCTTAGCGCAAAAATATATATATATATATATATATATATATATATATATATATATATATATATATATATATATATATATATATATATATATATATATATATATATATATATATATATATATATATATATATATATATATATATATATATATATATATATATATGGGTGCAAAGAAATGCGTTCACTAGAAGTGAAATACGCATAACAGCACAGCACAGACAGTAGTGTGAGTAGAGAAGAGAGTCAGTCAGTCAGGAGCGCAGAGCGGAGGGAGGAACAGAGGGAGGGGCAGGGGAGCGGGTGTAAGGTGGAAGGAATGTGGTCCTCCTGGAGACTGGGGACTGTATGAACAATGAGGTAGCGGGTGTCTAGTGTCCACACCACCTTGATCACCACCTGTTCTACCATTTGAAACTCTCTAGCTCAGTAAAAGTCACCACCCAAACAGCCTCTTCGTTAAGTACACACAATTGTTATCCCAGATTGTGTGTCAGGTTGTCAGTCACGTAGCTTACCGCCTACTTACCTGACCCTTGGACATGACGCGTGTACTACTAATGCCTAGGGACAGTGGGGAGTTGGGAGTTGTATGTTGCCAGACAGTACACGCTTTTCGCTTTCATAAACTCAGCAAAACAAATTTCCCTTTTATTGATCACAGTACCCACGCATGTGATGTGCATGATATACTACTATATATTGTTGTAGGTAATGTGTTGTACTCGGGTTAAGATATTTTTCATCATGGAAGCAAATAATGACAAGCAAACAAAATTTAAAGTGAATCTAAAGTGATGAAATGTAAATTCATTATAATAATTCCTTATGTGGCGGCGAGTGACATCGTGGGGAACACGTGAGATGTTTCATGTGATGATGGGCTTCCGGTAAATCAGTGAGGGGTGGGGGAACTTCATAGCAGCCATTTATTGATCATGCCGGGGAAGCTTCCTTGATGATGCCTGTGATTGTTTGGAGCTATGTTGCCTGGCAACGGCAGTATCGAGGGTTCCATCCAAAGGTTCCATCACCTCCAGCTCTTGGGTGAGGAGCATGCCTGTACTGCTATAACACGCCACATACTCTTTCGACCAACTTGCCTTTTTCCCAGTTGATGGAAAAAAGAAGGAAAAAATAAATTAAGACAAAAGATAATTAATTGTATGAATTATATATCCATGGAATGTTCTCTATTACAATTATTTTGAAATAAATCACGGTGTGCATTGGTTACTACATATTTTGCGTACATTACACCTTAGAGCACCAAAAACTTTTACTTTTACATACATCAACGTAAGCTTATGTAAACACAATACACATTATACAGAAAGAACAATGGCTACGAGTTGACATTTGACGAGAGCGCCAGTGGTGTCTGCCAAGCGACGGCCAATGGTAGCTGGTCCCGCCTGATGGACGCTCCTCCCCCTGCGCACAGCTCCCGCGCAACCCACGTGCTTCAGCTGTCACACCGCGCGCGGGAACGGACCTCGTGAGAGGCACAAGGCAAGGTGTCGATTATTCTTTGGTGTTAACAGTAAACACAACAGCCAGTGACCATGGATGACGAGGAGGTGCACACCGGGATGGTGGTGAAGGAGGAGGTGGTGTCAAGCAGCCCAGTGTGTGGTGAGTACAAGCCTGGTTCTTTATGTGTTGAACGCTACGACGCAGAATCTTCCCTTCCAACGCCATTTCAACACCAAATCGGGCATGTGCCCTGTAGGGAACGCTCGTACTACCTCTCATATTAATTTAGTGTATTTTGCCAGGTAATTAATGCAGTGTTAGAATGTTGTTGGGTGTTATGTAGACTTAGGGACTGTCAAGCATCACCAAACGTCAAAGCGCGCGGGTCTTCCTTTCCTGCCTCCCCCCTTCCCCAGTCCCCAGGTTCCCCGCCACCATATCTCCCTCATGTCCTCCTCAGCCTGAGAGAGGGAGGCTCAAGTTGCCAGTCAGTGTTGCCACGTGGGGGTGGCCCTTCATCTCATGCGATGTGGCGTGACAATATGATTATTATTGTGCAATGTAAGATGATAAGGATTCGAAGTGAAGACGGCATTCTACAGCTAGTACCTCTGTGTTAGCAGCACTCTTAATCGGAGCTGAGATGAGGCAGCGTCAGGCAGACACTGATGGGGTGACTGAAGGCCGCACGTGCTCAGTAATATAAAGTTAATATCCGTGCAGTACATCTAGCCTCAACACTAATTCACTTTCTTTATGTGTATAGGTTATATTTTTTAGATAAAATACGCAATTTTTGTAGCAATGATACGACTGACAGTTTATTCAGACGTTTTGTTGCTCAGTACCATTTGGTGTTGTCACACATGGCAACTATGTAAAGGATGACAGAACGTCAACCGGACTTCAGAGAAGATAACCGCAAACCACTGAATTGTTTTGAAGTATATGAAACGTGATGTTGACACAAATGGGGGAATTTGTGAATTGATTATTTTACCGTGCATGTTGAAATTAGGATAACTGTTTCTAGTTAATATAATGAGAGAGAGAGAGAGAGAGAGAGAGAGAGAGAGAGAGAGAGAGAGAGAGAACTGTCATATAACTGTCTACGACCTACATCTATACGAGCCAGTGACCCAGTTCATATCCCACCGTGACTTGCCTTTGTTATTCCGGCTGTTGATTTAGGCTGCCCACGATGGAAATCGAGGCGTCTTGGGCATCATTCCCCTTCACCCGTCATTCTTTACATTTCTATAATTGGTACCTTATTCCTTATGGGACCAGAGCGTTACATTCTGACAAAGATTGTCACGAGTAAGCAGTAAATAGTGTTGGATGCAAAAAAATAAATAAGAGTTCAACGAATCGGGCTAGTATTCGCGTCGACCTTCGCCCCTTGCTGCCTCCCCGTCTCCTTCCGTCTGGGCGAGTGGGAGACCTCGTGGTGGCGGTGGTGCAGGATGTGAGGCACGTGTGTGGAAATAGGCAGCACTGACTGAACAAAGATTTTGTATAATCATAGTCATACTGATACCTCTCACGCAGTGGTAAAGTCACGTTCACTTTGTTTTCGGGAGGTTGGACTTGTGCTTCATTATTTACAGCGATGTTTAGCTTGCCTGTCGTGTCAAAACAGCATTCTCCTAAACTGAACGGATAACCGTCTGTCAACATCATCGGGTAAAATCAAGAATGGCATGATAAGATGTCCCGCACCCCGCATGTTTT
>NC_059295.1:15988440-15990940 GCF_017591435.1 Portunus trituberculatus
GATAAGAAGAGGTGGCGGCGCCTGGTCGTGTGGAGGTCGGTGGATTAGAGGGAGGGGGCGGTGAATGGCCCAAGGGCGGGTAGGTGAATGGCTCAGCTCAGGAACTCAGGATAGGATTTGAGGAAGGTTGATTGATTGGTAACTTGAGACGTGCCCGTCAGGAAGGCCTGTGTGGGGGAGGGTGAGGTACGCGTTTGTATGCTTGCGTGAGCGTCATCGAGCAAAAGGTTAGGGAGGTGGAGGGCAGATGGCGTGTGTGGATTTGCAAGATAAAAAGGGGCAGAGGGAATCAATGACTGATGGCAGAGACTCTGACAGGAGGCGGACGTGGCGTGGGTTGTCCATTGGTTGACTCGGGGAATATTTCATGGGTGTGGTGCTAGGGAACTTTATACTGCTGGTGCTCTTATTGACGATACGGTAGTGGTGCTGCTTTTACTATTACCATTACTATTGTTGGTGTGTTTATCTGTGTGTGTGAGAGAGGAAGGGAGGTTTATGACTGTGTATATATTTATTTGCGCGCATGTCCCTAAAGATATGATAAAGTGTGTTTGTCCTTGGCTCTATTCATCAGTCAGGGATGGTTGGGCGGAGAAGGAGAGGAGACAGGAATGAGGAGGACAGGTGGCGGGCACCCAGGGAGCTCCGGGCCAAAGTTTTGGATGCTATGCCGAGAAATCAAAGGAAATTATAGTGAGGTGACAGGTGGCGGTGCAGGTATACAGGTGGAGGCGAGAGTGACGGGCGGCGGGAGGGCTGCGCGTGTGGTGGCGGCTGAGGCGGGCTGCAAGACGAGAGTCGGGGCAGGAGCAGCTGGCACTTGGCTCCGAGCTGGGGTTGGTGGAGTGCCAGGGTGAATGGAGGCACGGGGCTGGGGCCTGAAATAGTAGTGTAGGGGAGCAGTGAGGGCCGGGCGGGAGCAACAGTGGACCTGCAGCCGTGGCCACGTCGGGAGACTACCACCGGGACCGTCACCTCGCCTTGCCTTTACAATTTGACTTGACGCTCGTTCTGAAGGCTTCGTCCCTGGAGCCACCACACCCCATCCCTGTTTAGCGTGACCAAGTGTTTGTGGGGAGTGACTTGTGCTGGTGGCGGCGAGGTGGAGCCGGGAAAGGTGTTTGTTTGGGGCGCGCAGCCCTGTGTGCAGTGTTTGCTGGACTGAGGTGGCCTTGTGCTGTGTGACCCCGCTCCGACCCGCGCCCTGGGATTATCACCAGCCTGCCCTGTTACCGTCCCCTCGCAGTCATGTACACCAGCAACAACTACTACTTGGGTGCAGGTGAGTGCTGCTTCCCTGCTACCAGGAACCTTCCACTTCTGCTGGAGGTCTGTTCTTAGGTGTGCCGCTGGGAATCTCAAGCCTGAGGGCGCGCCTGTCACCTCCACAGCAGCTTGGCAGTCAGGCGGGCCATGAGGGCAGGGTGAGATGCGTAGTTTCGTACAGTATAGTGTGTTAGTTCACCGCCACGCGTATGGAAGTGACGGCACTGACACTTTCACGGAAACCGGTCGTTGTGACGTTATGGCACTGTCACTTTCGTATGTACTGCACTGCCGAGTCACGGAGTAGTATCACGAACAAGAGCTGCGTGTAAGAAGGCACGGTATGAGGCACGTGAGGGATTAGATGAGGCTAAATTACATTCCTGTATATAGAGAAGCCTTATAACATTTGTTACATTATACTTATTGCTCATTACAACAAACTTTGTACCAGCGTTTAGCAAGGCACCATATTCTGCAACTCTATTGTTTTGTCATGTTAATGTGTTCCCCTAGCGAAGGTATCCCACTTGGCGGCGCAACTCAAGGCGTAAGCGGTGCTATACCCTGAAAGCGACAGTGGCACACTCGGGGATTACGTCATCTTTCTCTCCAAGCCTCTTGCGTAACTCATGCCGCTTGATACCGAGAAGGTTCTTCCTTATATACCCGATACGTTTATTATGATTATGATTAACTTCAGCTTGTACTGTTAAAGGAGACATCAAGTAGGAGAGCCTATTAAGAGAGTTTTATAATTTTCCCCGTGATTTATTTTATAACTAATTGCCTAAATAAACTTTTGAATCTGAAATTACATGCCTGGAAGCAGTGTTGTAGGGAACGTGTGTCTGCGATTCATACACTCTCTCTGTCTGCAGAAGACGTTTTCTCTCACAATTTTAGATTGTTGTAACACTTTCGGTTTTGTCATAAGGACTATTTTTTCGAAGACTACATAGATTATTAGTCTGCTTCTTTTTCTTTCTAGTAGTTGAACGGAATCTTCGTCAAAATATCACCTGAATCATGAAAACGAAAACACTTGAAGTTTCCATGAAAAACTTGTACTGCTGCCTTCCAAATTCTTCTTGGTATATAACGCCAGAAATGTTTGCAAATATGTAAGAGCTCGTGGCGCGACGTAGAAGTCCAGTGTTAAATGTGTGTGTGTTTCACTGTTTGATCTGCTGCAGTCTCTGACGAGACAGCCAGACGTTACCCTACGGAA
>NC_059295.1:15995940-16030940 GCF_017591435.1 Portunus trituberculatus
AGTTCGGTGGTTCAGAACTCTCCGATGTTCAAACCGGTACATACGTCTCTGCTTCAAGTTTATTGGTCAAGTTTTTAGTGTGACTTTCAAGGATACCATAGACAGTGATGGAATGATGGGACTGATGGCGAATGATCGGAGTAGCTCAGCACACTCTTCTTTGTCCATCCTGGCATGCGCATCAAGCTTAATTTTAAGTTCCTAGTGCAGGTTTGATAGATAACCTAGATCATAAAAGAAATTGAGTGCCCTAAACTTTTATTTTTCCGTTGTTTTATCGTTGCCATGTAAAACTGCTCTGGTTACTGAAGTACTGAGTGCCGTGTCTTCATTACCTGATCACAAAAATAGTCAAAATTAGGTGACGAAAAAAAAAGTCACGAAAAAAGTCCGTGTATTATATTTGCTCGTTTTAAACTTATACACGTGTGGAGAACAGACGCCATGAGTTGGCCTGTAAAGAGACGGTTTGTTAAGGGACGAACCGTATGTTAGTGTTACATCAGGCCATACGAGGAAGGACAGGACAGAATAGAGAAAAACACGACTTTATAATTCACTTTAATCAGCTTACCAATCCATTCAGCATTTCCTCAGTCTTGCCACAAAGCGTGTGTAACGAGAACAGCCAAATGGTAAAGGCAGAAGACTCAAATAATCCACAAAATACGTAATATGGAAATTATAATCACGTCACATTATAAAAGTAGAAACAAATGTCATAATGAATTGTTAAGAGGCTAACTGATATTAATACGTGATAGCGAGAAGAGGTTTGCAACTTAAAGAACTCGAGTGTAATTTATTTTTAAAGGGGTTTGTTGTGATATTAATACGAAAGGTAGGAATTAATGCATAAGAGAAGTGCATAAGGAAAACATGAAGAGCTGCGCAATACAGAATGAGCATAATGAATTCTCTAAAGGCCGACTATGACGTTAAATCGAATGGTAAGACCGTAAGTGTATAAACATTGTATAAAGGAATCAAGCAGACTTGAGCAATATAAACACACGAACATGATGAATTCTAAGATGGCTGCTGATATTGATAAGAATGAGAATATATGCGCGTGGAATTTGTTAGTGTTGTGCAAGGTAAACACACGGGCATAATGAATTCTTTGAGGATTAGTATTGATATCAGTACGAGAAATAAGGTTATATGTGTAGCAGAGACAATGACAATAGTGGGGAACGCAGCGTACAAGGACAGTCCCGTGTGTGGCGTGGAGACCGTGTGTGGTGTGTGTTCCTCTGCAGCTCGAGGTCAGCGCGGCGTGTGTCTCCTTCCTTTTTTCAGCGTCTGAGAGCGTCTCGGGAACACGGAAGTAGTGTGGTGTACAGTAACAGGGAATGAGTCTTCACGGAAAGGTGCATCCTGGTCAGAAAAGTGTCAGATTAGCAGAATTAAGATGCCTCACTCCTTCCTCCAAGTTGGAATGCTGTTGCTCTTATCCTCCTCTTCATCCTCCCTCTTCCCTCCTCCTTGCGACTCTGTTCTTTAAACCAACTCTACAACTACTTGTCCCGCTGGCCCACTCCCGCCCTCACCCCACACCCTCGCCGCTGCCTCCGACCTCCCTCTCGGCCATCGCCTCCTTACTGAAGGTTACAGATGCTGCTGCCGCTGCCTCGCGACTCAGCCCACCACACCACACCACGGAGCCTTTGTTTACTGTGCAGTTTTGGCGCCTTGACATTTATCAGTGTGTGTGTGTGTGTGTGTGTGTGTGTGTGTGTGTGTGTGTGTGTGTGTTGCTGAGGACGTGGTGTGGTGAATGATGCGTGGAGAATTTGTTTATAGGTAAAGTTTACTCGTTAGTATATGCATTCCATCTGACATTCACTTTCCTATTGTGTATTTCTCATTCCCCCCTCCACCTCCACAGACCCCCACGCGCTCTCATGCCATTGTCCCTCTTCTTAATCACACCTTAACAACAAAACTCACCCCCATACATGTCACTCCCTTGCGTTTCCTTCATCCACCCACCCATACACACAAACACTGCCTCCTTTGCCCAACAATACACTCCCAACCCACACACAACATACAGCATGCCTAATACTTATACCATACACCCAAACACCCCCTGCCTCTCACCCCACCCCCCAGTCTACACCCTCTCCCTCCAGCAACTCCCGGCCTGCCAACCTTCATCCCAGCCAACATTCTTCCTCACCACCTGCCTGCCTCTCTCGCCTTCCGTCACCCCCTCCTTCTTGTGTCCCTTCAAACGCCTCGCCCGCTTTTCCGACCGTCAGTCACCTCACTAAATCACCCCCCCTCCCCCACCATTCTTCCTCATCCGGCTCCTCCCCAGCTCCTGTCCCTTCGTTTAGTATTCCCCTGTGTTTACCAGCGCAGGTGAGGGAAGGTGAGGTAGGGGAAAGAGGGGGAAGGGGGAAAAGCACCTGAGACGTAGGTCATATCCCGAGGCGACACCCACACCTTAGGGACTCTGTAGGGATTCCTCCTCCTCCTCCTCCTCCTCCTCCACCTCCTCCTCCTCCTCCTCCTCCTCCGCTTTGAATTTTGTGCATGTCATCATTGTCATCGCCGTGTTTGCATCCTCCCCAGCGCGCGCACACACACACACACACACACACACACACACACACACACACACACACACACACACACACACACACACCGTTGGGTTGGGCCATGACGTTGGACTTTCGCTCTTCTTGCTCACGTCGTTCAGTCATGTCGTTGTGGCAAGATTTCAGGTCTCGGGTGTCGGCGATGACTTGAACATGAACGACCCTGCGGCACAATTCGGTAGGGTTCCTCAAAGACTTTAGTAGCAACGAGACAAAATAATGCACGTGGTATTAGAAACGACATAAGTTAGTACATTATGAAGTGTTTAGTTAGATAAAAAATATTCCTGTGGTCTACGTAGGCCGTTCAGTATCTTCTTTTGTATTATTTCTGCACATTACCTTCAGTGGTCTCAGTTTGGTTCTGCATAGTTTAAATCACGCTTTGTAAAGGCTCTAGAGATAAATTACCAAGATTTACACATTACTGATAGGAGTGATGGTCTTGAGAATCTTACTAATAATGTTTTTTTTTTTAATCTTCAATGCTTTCAATTGTCTCTATGGTTTAAATAACATTACATTTTTAAGGTACATACTAGTGATAAATTAACAGAGTTGCACATCACTATCAGGAGAAACAATCTTGGGAGCCTGGCTGTGTGTGTGTGTGTGTGTGTGTGTGTGTGTGTGTGTGTGTGTGAGAGAGAGAGAGAGAGAGAGAGAGAGAGAGAGAGAGAGAGAGAGAGAGAGAGAGAGAGAGAGAGCAAAGCGTTTTCCGTATGCTGGTCATTATACAAAGAGGAAGACACGACCACACTGTCATGGGAGGGCACAGGCAGCAAGCGGGCCGGGCAGTGAGGTGGGTGACGGGTTATGCTGAGCCTCCCGCTGCCCGTAAAAGGATCTGAGTCCTTGGAGGCGGAATGGGCTGGTAGTGAAGCAGTTAAAAGAATAAAAGAATATGACCAGTAATTAATTTTATTCCAGTCTCTGAGTCCGTTTCCACCTGTCTTCTTATTAATTTGTATACTCATGTAGGTACTTATTTATTGTTCTAATGAAACTTGAACCCATTATTCTTATGAACTTTCATGATTACTAAACATATGGGTCTTCGATACACACATCTGCCTTATTGTATTACTTATGTCACGTACTAGCTCAAGTTGCGCCTAGAGAGAGAGAGAGAGTGTGTGTGTGTGTGTGTGTGTGTGTGTGTGTGTGTGTGTGTGTGTGTGTGTGTGTGTGTCTTGTATTGGTGTATACTTATCAAGAGTGTCAACATCTCTACTGATAAGTCACGGCAACCTCATCTCCAATCCCGCCACCTCCCGCACATCCAATGCCGAGTTGCTCAAGTGGGTGAGGCAAGGCGTGTTACTGTGCAGTGCGACATGTAACGTGAGAGGCGTGTTGCACCGTCTTAATCCCTTCAGTATCATACCGCGTTATCATATTCATTCTTGTTTCTATTTAGCGCTTATATACAGCTCCAGAATCTAATATGGGGACTCAAATAAGAAAACCATTAGTCTTTCGACCTCCATAGACCTTTCCTAATGCTAATAAAAACGTATAATCATAGCGAAAAAAAAAATCATGGTAAATTGCTATTGCTGTTTCTTATGTGAGTGAAAGGGATTTTTTGTTTTAGTCGTATTGTTCTTTTTTTAAGTATATATGTTTTTATTTACGTTTTTTTTCAACATTAATATTATTAGGACATGGATAGCAGCGTTATATTATTTCATTTTCAAGTATATGAATTTTTTATTAATGTTTTGGGTATTTTTCAACATGTCGGATCAAAACACGAAGATCAATGTTGCTGTTCATTATACAAACTTAACCCGTACTATTAATGCTAGATAATCCGTATTTGGGTATTGCTGTAACGCTGGAAACCCCACAACTAACTCCCAGTACAGCCTATCAGACGCAGTTGATGTTTAGGAGAGAACATTTTGACATTACGAACAAGTGAAATGTCAAGTTGTAGTTTGTAGACAAGGAGGAACACATGTGACTTATTTTCCGGTGCAATTTATTATTATTATTTTTTATTATCAACTCCTTCCTTCATTAACTTTAACCTTACGCTTCCTTACAACCTCTAACTGCCGGAGGGATTTGTACACACACACACACACACACACACACACACACACACACACACACACACACACACACACACACACACACACACACACACACACACACACAACAAATTTTAGCGTCCGAATAGCTTTTTAGTACCTACTCTTCCCTTCAGAATGAGATGTAGCCCAACAGGGGAAGGATGCGGCTGGGAGTGTTAGGCCATAAGCTTATTGACACACCAAATAGTACAGGCACCAGCCCCACAAGAGAGAGAGAGAGAGAGAGAGAGAGAGAGAGAGAGAGAGAGAGAGAAACGCAGAACTTCATTATTTATAGGTGAGGTAGCGTGTCGGAGGGAAGGGGACAGATCTTGTTTCCCTCCTCCTCCTCCTCCTCCTCCTCCTCCTCCTCCTCCTCCTCCTCCTCCTTTCCCCCCATTCAGTAACCTTACCAATAGCATTCCCACATCCCCACTTCCTTCCCCACCGTTCTCCTCTGACACTACATCTCCTCCTCCTCCTCCTCCTCCTCCTCCTCCTTTTGACCTGACGTGACCTTCCAGTGCTCCCTGACTGTCTTGACCTGACCTGATGTGTTGCCATGTAGATCAGCAGAGAGAGAGAGAGAGAGAGAGAGAGAGAGAGAGAGAGAGAGAGAGAGAGAGAGAGAGAGATATTGCATTGACCTTCATTTGCCAAAGCCTAGTTCATCATCTTCGTCAGCATCGTCTTCATCATCACAATTACTTTCTTCTTCTTCTTCACATATCATATATATTTACTTGTTTGTTTTCTTTCCTACTGACGAAGGACAGGTATTTCAGTCCATTATGGGTTCGCAAGGTGAGAGAGAGAGAGAGAGAGAGAGAGAGAGAGAGAGAGAGAGAGTGAGTGAGTGAGTGAGTGAGTGTGTGTGTGTGTGTGTGTGTGTGTGTGTGTGTGTGTGTGTGTGTGTGTGTGTGTGTGTGTGTGTGTGTGTGTGTGTGTTCACCGTCTTCGTTTGGTATGATTTCTGACCACACTCATCGTTCCTATTAATTAGCTAACACACACACACACACACACACCATAATCTACCACTCCTTTCTCTTCCTTTGTTTTCTTTTATATTAATCCTTTACCTTTCCTTCTCCATCTCTCACGATACATCCATCTCCTATCCCTCCACACACTCGAACCATCATCACGAACACCCACGTCTTACTCAACAATTCTACCACTCCTTGCTCCTTCTGTTGTGTTCCTTTGTGTTCACCCTAGCCTAAGTGACAGCAACACAACAACACTCATGATTCTTGACATCCTCACATATACCCACTCCCTCTCTCCTTCCCTGCCTTCGTGTCACTAAGCACAGTAGTAGTAGTAGTAGTAGTAGTAGTAGTAGTTGTTGTTGTTGTTGTTGTTGTAGCAGCAAAAGTAGTAGTAGCCAGCAGTTCGCTATATAGACTTCTTTCAGCTAGATAAACATAAATAGGCAGGCAGACTGACAGACAGATAGGCAGGCAGAGATACGTACGAAGGCACGCGAGGACACAGACAAACGGAAAACTGATCAAGGTCTTAGTGTGTGTGTGTGTGTGTGTGTGTGTGTGTGTGTGTGTGTGTGTGTGTGTGTGTGTGTAGCTTCTTCCCCTTCCCACGCGCCCACACTCCCCTCTCCCTCTCCCTTTTTTAAGCTATATATTCATACTAATCTTAGTCCGGTACAATGTTGGCTCAGACCCAGAAAGGTAGGGTAGGAGGAGGGGTGGTGGTGGTGGTGGTATAGTAATGAACATCTCTACATACGCAACAGTTTATTGGTAGTTATAGTAGTAGTAGCAGTAGGAGGGCCAGCAGTAGCTATACATAGTTGGTGCGGCGGTCGTCCGCATTCCACACTCTGTCATTAATTACCGAAGGAATGACCGTAAAAATACCACACAACTTTGAACTGAAAAAGAAAAAAAAAACACTTGGCTACTGTAGTGTGTGTGTGTGTGTGTGTGTGTGTGTGTGTGTGTGTGAGAGAGAGAGAGAGAGAGAGAGAGAGAGAGAGAGAGAGAGAGAGAGAGAGAGAGAGAGAGAGAGAGAGAGAGATGGGGGGGGGAAGGATATGCACATTACTCTATCTTCGTCTCCTCTCCCTCTCTTCCCTTTGCCATTTCCTCATGACGTCTTCAAATGTTTACACGTCTAGCGCACCGACCAATAATCAGAGAGAGAGAGAGAGAGAGAGTAAAACAAAATATCAAGGAAAAAATTAATTCTGTGTATTTTTTTTAGTTACGGTCGCTATTCGTGAGTTCGTTTATTCTTTTATATTTTTTCTTTCTTATCCTGTTTTCATGTACGAGACGATGACGCAAATGTTTAGAAGAAAAAAAAATAAGAAGCAGTTAGGGAGTGAATGAACTCGCCAAGGTGATTGTGGTAAAGCTGTTTGGTGTTGTCGTCGTCCTTCTACTACTACTACTACTACTACTACTACTACTACTACTACTACTACTACTACTACTACTACTACTACTAAAAATATCTTCAACCATAAATAACATGTAGGTAATAAAAAAAATAAACTGATAAACAAGTCTAGTCATTCCTGACCTTGATTTGTTTTTTTTGGCGGGAAAGGGAGCAAGTCAGGGAAGAGTGACTGAATGTTGTAGGTCAGCGCGTCAGGGTGGCGGGGCGGAGAGGAGAGGAGAGGAGAGCGCTTGGGGGGGAGGGAAGAAGGAAAGCGTTTGGTGAGTGCGTGTGGCGGAGTGGTGGTTGGAGGGACGGTTGGTGGGGACGGAGGAGGACGGGTGTGTCTGACAGGAAGGAAGGGGAGGACGCTTGCTACTGGTTCTCATACTCTCTGGGTTGTGATGATGGCGTGTGGGACTGGCATTTCATCTTTTTCCATGAGTTGCCCTTAAACTTTATTTCTTTCCTTACCTCCTTTCCTTCTCACTTAGGTCTGTATCCTTAGACGTCCTCATCATCCTTCTCGCTGTAGATCGTTTCCATTTTAGTTTTTCTATAGTTGGTTCTTAAACTTAACTTCTTTTCATACCTCCTTTCTTTAATTCTTCTCATACATCTTTTATTTCCTCCGGTCTTTATCTTGATTGAGACATCCTCATTTTTCCTTCTCTTATTAGACCTTTTCCCATATATATTCTTTAGGTTTTTATACTGCTATTGTCAAGGGCGGTAGAGAAGATGGTTTATCTTGATGTTTTTTTCTTCTTGTGCTCTCTTAGGGATTAGTTTAAAGAAGATTTGTGGTGTTCCTTGGTGTGATTTTCGTATAATCTTTGCAGCATACTTGTTTAATTGTCTAGATACTACAAACAAACACCCTTGAAAAGAAATATTTCAACACTATGCTTTACGTTTGTTGATTTAGAACATCTTGTGTCATATTTTTGTTATTCTTTACTTCCTTTTCTCCCATTTCATTCCGCCTTATTTTTTCCCTTCTGTCCTTCTCCCTTATTACTTTACCTTCCCGTCGTCTCTCTCACTCTCTGTGCCAAGATAATGAAACCGCCTGATGCAAGCTTATAGTTTCAAACTGTGCAACTGACAACAAATGGTCGAATATGATGATTGTAATATATATATATATATATATATATATATATATATATATATATATATATATATATATATATATATATATATATATATATATATATATATATATATATATATATATATATATATATATATATATATATATATATATATATATATATATATATATATATATATATATATATATATATATATATATATATATATATATATATATATATATATATATATATATATATATATATATATTTATTTATTTATTTATTTATTTATATATATATATATATATATATATATTTTTTTTTTTTTTTCAAATCTAAAAAAAAAATCGAGCTACGAAGTTGTTGTTGTTGTTATAGCAGTAGAAGTTACCAAAATACGAAATTGAGTGAAGGTTGAAAGCATGAATCCATTTGAATGTACGTATTGTCAACATTCACATGAGACTACTTCCTTATTGCAGAGGTGGCCTTTTTCGTGTGTGTGTGTGTGTGTGTGTGTGTGTGTGTGTGTGTGTGTGTGTGTGTGTGTGTGTGTGTGTGTACGTGATTGAACTGATTAAGATAGAATATATAGTATTCGTTTGCAGTAGAAGTAGGACTTTCAGTAGCGTGGGAATGAGAGCGAACACACACACACACACACACACACACACACACACACACACACACACACACACACACACACACACACACAGTCCGGTAGCTCAGTGGTTAGAGCGCTGGCTTCACAAGCCAGAGGACCGGGTTCGATTCCCCGGCCGGGTGTAGCCCCTGTTCACCTAGCAGTGAGTAGGTACGGGATGTAAATCGAGGAGTTGTGACCTTGTTGTCCTGGTGTGTGGTGTGTGCCTGGTCTCAGGCCTATCCGAAGATCGGAAATAATGAGCTCTGAGCTCGTTCCGTAGGGTAACGTCTGGCTGTCTCGTCAGAGACTGCAGCAGATCAAACAGTGAAACACACACACACACACACACACACACACACACACACACACACACACACACACACACACACACACACACACACACACACACACACACACACTCTCTCTCTCTCTCTCTCTCTCTCTCTCTCTCTCTCTCTCTCTCTCTCTCTCTCTCTCTCTCTCATCAGCTTTGGTATGGAAAAAGCTCGAAAACTGATTATCTCCAAAGTGTTTATATACTACCTATTTGGGTTGGCCTTAGTTCCCAGGCAGCGGGCGGGCTGGGCTTGAGCCAGCTGGCACTCTCCCTCGATCCTTGGGGCTTGACACACCAAGGAGCGACTCCTCATTCAAATCTAGTTCACCTCATCTGGTGGCACTCACTGAGCTCCTTATACTCGTCTGTAGGTGTAGTTTATTGCGTCTGTAGTGACCCTCGACTAGTAATGGATCAAAGTAGCACGGTAAAGATGTGTAATTGAAACTACCTTGGTTCAGCCTTGTCTTGTCAGGTTGTGCGTAGTATGTATGTGAGTACCTCGACCACCACCACCACCACCACCACCACTACCACCAGCCCACTTGGCCCCCGTGTTTACTAGGCCGCCGCTGCTGCTTCTCCCCCGTCGTATATTTATGGTCCGTATTCGCAAACGTTTGGGCGTCTCATTTAAGTTATTTTTAGCCTCCTGTAGTGGAAGCTATTTGGTTTTTCAGTACGTAACAGGCTGTAGTAAACATTAATTGGTTTTTCAAGTCTCATTCGATGGTCTTTGGTTGTCAAAACGTTCTAGCAGACTATTATATATGTTTTCAAAGAATGTTTTACTTCTGATTAAACAGGATTCTCCATCATTAATGTAAGAACATCATTGAGAGCCAAATTAAAATCGCGGTTGCATTTGAAAATAGTCCTTATGTCAGCACAAGTATTTTAGCACACGACTGTATCTGAACAGCACGTTTGGCTCTGTTGTATAACCTTGTCACTACTCGAGTTATTTATTTTTTTGTAAAGATACGTGACAGAAAGAAATACAAAGAAGCTGTCGCCCATTATCGTTCCTTGAATCGTGGCAGGAAAAGCCTCTCTACACACTTGTCTTAACAGTTTACCAGTGACGTAAGAGTGGTTCAGCAGACGAGCCAAGGAACTGTGTAGCAGAGCAGACTTGCAGTGGCGTGGGCGTCGCAGAACCCGTGCCCTGCTGAGCAACCTTGAAACTGAAGAAGTTAGTCGAGGGGACTCAGACTACAGAGCTAAAATAAATATATTCGCAACGATGCGGAGAGAGAGAGAGAGAGAGAGAGAGAGAGAGAGAGAGAGAGAGGAGGAGGGAATGGTGTATCTAGCCTTCTTAACTCTTCTACAAATTCTCGTCCCACAAAGCTCGCTCTAACTTGCGAGTATGTGATTGAATAATTCCGAGTCCAGAGGCAAGGGTATAATATGTCTGGGGTGTGTCTTCACGTGCTAGTATTAATAGGAAAGAATTCTTAAGTGGTGCTCATTCACTACGTTACCTTACCAGCCTCTTTAAACTTGATTCATCTCTACATATTGCCAAGTTAAAGGATGACGAATGCTGAAAATTAAAATAATGTTTATTTATAGGAAAGAATCGACTTGAAATATGTCGCCCAGCATTGGTTTCATTCTCGCAACTTCCTTCTACAGACTTCCTATTCTCAACCAGTCAAGTACAATTCCACCAGGGTTGTGAACCTGTGACAGACCGTGAACAGTCATGGGTTAGTAACGTTTGCGCATCTCCCTCATCGTTCTGACTCGCGTGTTTATAATGAGTTCCGCTACTTGGCGTGTGTTGAACGGTTATGGTTTGTTTTCCTCGGAAGAACATTTGACTTTACTATCCCGCATATCTTACTTTAGATTAGTATAGTTTATCACACATTCTCGTAAAGGGTAATACGGCGACTGATGTTTGTTCTTCCTTTTTTATTAGTATTATTATTTGTGAGAAACAGACGATCTTTCTCATCATACTTGTTCACCCATGTTATTACAGCAAGCTACACTGTAATCTATTTCTGGGCCAGATACAAGTGGGAGCGACATTCCCGTTTATAAAGTCACCCTTGGATCTGAGGTGGTGAGGGTGCGAGCTGTCGGGTCTTGCAACACAGTTCA
Organism: Portunus trituberculatus; assembly: GCF_017591435.1. Taxonomy (NCBI): domain Eukaryota; kingdom Metazoa; phylum Arthropoda; class Malacostraca; order Decapoda; family Portunidae; genus Portunus; species Portunus trituberculatus. Next base: position 16,007,238 of record NC_059295.1, read on the forward strand.
GTGGGTGGTGGCTTGTGGTGTGGCCCCGAAGTCAAATGTTGCTTGTGTTCTGTGAGTTAAAACGTGCATGACTTGAGACACTGGTGCCTCTTAAAGGACAAACATCTGCATCACGGTGGCGCGTAGTAAACATTCACCAGCCAATAGGAAGGCAGAGAGCCACCACTCCCCTAAAATTCTGCCCTCCCATTGGTCAAGGGAAGTAATCTGCGTATGTGTTAAGAGGTTGTCAACTTCTTTTGGTTCTTAAAGGAGTGTTCATGAATCTGAAGATTATTTATTACTATAACTATTTATGTTGGTGGTGGCCTTGCTGGTTTGTTGTCACGCAGTATTTACCTTCGACCCAAACATAGGAGCACGTAAGAGTGAGTGAAGCAGAGACAGAAGAACGCCTGATTGTGACAGCAACGAGACACAGCGGAGAGCAAAGAGGGCGACGTGCTGTATAATGGCGGTATTGTGTGCTGTGCTGCCGTCACATTGTCTCCAGCCTGCCCGCCTAGTCTAACGCACATTCTGGTCCCCCCCCTCCCCTACCTCCTTAGGGACAGACGTGCGCCTCACGTAGCCCGAATGACTCTTGCAAAACACCTCCTCCCCGCGCCATATTGACGTGCAGGTGTGTGGGAATTGGACGGGTATGCACACATGCAGGCAGCGCGGCTGCTGCACTTGGATGTTGTTGATGTGCGCATTGCGAGGGAGCGTCACACAACGCCTCGCTGGGAATCATGACCGACCGTGACTTCTGTGGTAACCTCGAAGTGTCCTCCCGTCTTGTATTTACGAACAACCCGTCGCCACAGTCTTTCTATCCAGCTTCATGTGACGGTTTAAGCTTGAGGTACACATTTTTGTTACTCTATCACATATCCGTTCTGTTATCTTGTGCCATAGTGGTAATAGAGGAAATGGTAGGTAACAAAACATGACAGACTAGCAGTGTGGCGAGTGTCGGCAGCTTACACAGAGATGGCCTTGAGTGTGCTCAGGTTAGTCGAGGAGACGGCCGACCGCCAGGAATCTTGAGTTACCACTTCTGCTTTATTCCCTGCTGACAGGAAGGAACGCTCTTGTCAAAGACTACTGACACTCCTCAGGGTGCATGAAACTTTTAGTCTCTCCTCGCTGTACAGTACGCACCTAATAGGATTCTCTTTGATGAGGGTGGTGGCGGGAGCAAGACGTGTAATCCGCAGCGAAGTAAGGTTGAGGGGGTTGGGAATTAAGTATTACGCAACTCCTCGACTTGCTCAGACAGGCGGCGGCGACGGCGGCGTCGGCTGGAGTGTTGGGTGCAAGTCGTCACCACTGACCCAATGAAGAAGCATTCAGTCTTTGTAGCCTTTCGTTTCACTGGCTGTCTCTTCATGACTAATAACAGCTCTTAGCGCAGTGAAGTGCATGAATTTGTCAACCTTAGGTTAACCTATAATTGTTAAAGACTGAGCTGTGTAATAATGTAGGCTGTCAGATTTAAAAAAAAAAAATGGGGGTTAGACTGATAATATGCGTCAGGCAAATGTAGCGTCAGGGAGGAATACCCACGGCAGACTGGCGGCGCGAGGGGCGGCCAGCAACAGGAGTTGCAGCGTGGTGGCCCACCACCAGTCGGAGCCAGGCCTGCATGGGGACGGGATGGGATGGTAGCCTGCCGGGCTGGTGATGGTGACTCGCGAGATGCCACGCACTTCTGATGTTCAAAAGTCCTCAAACCTATTATTCCGCCATGTTCAGGCACGCGCCGGACAGGGAGGGTAAATGGAATGGGAGTTACGCCAGGATTGCTGTGGCTCAGAGCCGCTCTGCTCCCACCGCCCGTGCCTGACATCTGATCACACTGACGCTCAAAGTAATTTCCTCCGTGCAGCAGACGCAATATAGCACTGTAATGGGAGGAGGAAGGAAGCTGTGGGCGAGGGTTCGCGGGAAACAACCACGTCTCTTCCCGTATCCGGAAATTCTTCATCCTCTGCTCACCCCTTGCCCGAGGGTTGTCTGGTTATCTGGTGCCGCGTGGTAGCATGGCGCCCATTGAAAGCTCTACAGTACATCTAATGTAACATTGTACAACCCATGAGTGTCTGCCAGGCCTCCCGCTACATCCTGTGAGAACATTACATACTACTTGATTTTTGCGGTATATGTTATTATTTCACAAAGCTGAAAGTTATTTCTAATAAGTATATATATATATATATATATATATATATATATATATATATATATATATATATATATATATATATATATATATATATATCGGCTTGTGAATTATCTTGACATGGTTTCACTTTTTTTTTGTGAAATATTTTTGTAGCTTCCATTCCCTGTACCTGTGAGTGGTTACGATATGCATCATTCTTTTCTTCCCCCACCCAAAAAAAAAATTTTTGAGAGAGAGAGAGAGAGAGAGAGAGAGAGAGAGAGAGAGAGAATATTATGTGTGACTGACTGACTGACAGACACACCAAAGAAAGACACGAGGAATTGTGTGTACGGAAGTGAGCAAGGTATCTGCGGTGAATGAGCGAACACTGGAGTCTTCCTCCCTCCCTCCCAGCCGCCGCTCTTATGCCAAGGACGCCCGGTGGCTTGGGAGGGAGGGAGGTGGCAGGTATATCGTTGGAAAGGGGAAGGGCTGGGGGTAAATGGAAGAGAAGGGTGGAGGTGCCTTCCATGGCGACGACGACGACGACGACGACGACGACTGTCAGTTGCAGCACGGGTAAGGCAGCAGCGGACGAGAGAAGAGAAGGGCAAAAGCGGCGTAGAATGACTAGCCTTTGTCCTGCCTGGATGCGGTGACAGATGCTGAAGTGTTTATGTCGAGGGTCTGGGAGGGTGGAGGGTATCTCAGCAGAGTACGTTTTAGGCATACGGAGAAACTGTACTGGAATCTGGGCACTTGATCTTTAACAACACGATGCAAGCGAAGCAAGTAAAAGGTTTTCTCTTATCAAGCCAGTAAGCGCCCCAAGTCGGCATCCCCAGCTCGTTAGAATCTTGTGCACGATCCACCAACAGGTCCCGCCGCTTTCTATTTCTGTGGAGTGTTATTAGCGCGACGTAAGTTACCATATTTTTTTTTCTCTTTTATGAGTATGATGCTTAAGGTGTGTGACATACATGCATATTACTTTCTGACAATATGCCGTAAGAACTGTTATAGTATATACAGATGTGTGTGTCTTATCGCTGATTAAAAACCTCACCGCGGTAACCTGTCTCCAGGGTTGGGTTTTGGGCCAGTGGTTGCCTCCCTCCGCTCCTCCGTGGATTTCCTTTCTTAGTACAGCACATCTCGTTAACTTGATAATAACAACAAAAAGAAAAGAATAATAATAATGAAATATGAAAGGATTAACGAACCACGAAACTTTATAGTAGGAGTGACTTGCTTTTAGCACAAAGCTTGCTGTAGGTAGCGCAAGTAGTAAGATGAAATGTATGATTATATTATGCTGTTGTCACAATAGTTGTGGTCATGGCCGAGTTTTCAGTACGTAACGCTGACCAAGCAAGACAGTGAGACAGTGGGGTGGCAGAAGGCGGGAGAAGACCTGCTAGATGCCACTTGCCCTGGACAACCCGCAAATAGAAAGTAACGATGCTCCCATTCCGCATTGCTGTTCATGCATCATTTAAAATGTGATGCAGTGTAGGTAATGTGTTGATATTTCAATATGAATGTTCTGTTTTATGCAGTAGCATTATTCTTTACCTGTTCCTTACAAGGTTGAACCAACATATTTTGTTTGCTGTTGCATTTTGCTTATTGTTGGGCTCGATTATATTTTTCATCGTAAATGTAGTATTAGGAGCATGTATGATTTTCACATGGTCTCCGCGTGGGACCATGTGGGAAAAGGTTTGTCATATGGCAGCCTCCCGGCCTCCCGCTGCGGCATGCAAAAGCTTTCTCGTAAGTCATCTTTGGTCAGCTGTATGAATAAACTTTACGGTAATAAGCAAGCCACACTGGAACTTAAAGGGAGAATTAGATATACTTGCGAAGTCTGATAGCAAGGGGCGTAGATACCTTTAATAGTTGAAAAACAACAGTATGAAGCGGACTGTCAACCCTCCCAGAACCGCTCCGCCTCTCCCTCTCCCATTTAGGGGATCCCCAAGCCCCTCCCCAGTCCAGAGCCTCGGCTCAAGGTTGGTCTTAAGCGCGACGGGCACCAACGTCAGTCACGTGGTGGGCGCGCTAGGAGGCAAGCGGCACTACTTCTCTTTATTATTTTGTGCCATTATTGAGTGATTTGAGTGGACGTTCACGCTCTGAAGCTGTTGAACACCAGAAACTTGTGTCTCACTGCTCGAAGCGCTGTTGAGAGGCGAAAAGGCTTATCAAACCATTAGTGAAAGCAGCGGGTGTTTGGCGGGCTCGAGAACACCACGTGGTCCACTCATTCCTTGTGTCAAGAGGCCATTGATACTGTCGCCTGTTACATTTTTGTGCATATGTAACGAAACAGCCAATTACTTATTGTGACGTTGTGTTACCAGTGGAATAAGGACAGTATAGCCTTCGTGGTGTTGTACTGCCAAGCCACAGTTCAGGATCTAGGTGACAGTTCGTTACGGACGCCAGCTTCCGCCAACCTGTTTATTGCTCCTTGTGGAAACCTGAGCTCCCGAGAAACAGACGAGAAAGTGGTAGTGCACCATATTCAAATTCTCCGAGGTTTGGCTAGCGTAAGCAAGTGTGGGAGGAAGCCCCACGTGTTGGCCCACGCGCTCCTCTCCTCTCCCTACAGCCTCCATACCATTCCTACCCCGCCACCCAGCACTCGCCACCCCAGCCACAGCCAACCATGCATTACTTCTCTGACAACTCCTCGCATGATGAAATGTTCGTCACCGCGAAAGGTTGGTTTGATGACCTGCTTCTGTTGGTAGCGACGTTTTTCCCTATACCAGACAGATAACCCGTAGTCCTTAACCATGTTGCAATAAGAGAATACATTTGAGTTAGAATATGTAACAGAAACTGGGTAGGAAAAGTCAGAGTCGGCATGATTAGTGTGTTAAACTGTGAGGATGTCTGAAAATGTATAGTGTGGATGGGATTCGATCATTCACTTATTATTACACTGACGTAAAGTGGGACACCAGATATTAAAAAGTTAGAGAAACATGTCGCAAGTGTCAGGATCTTAGTTATAAACAGGTCTTTAAGCACACACACACACACACACACACGGAAGGTACGAATATTTTGCAGAATCCACATACTTTATTATTACTGTTACAACTTATACCGTTTACCATGTTCTATATACATTATTAATGCAATGCACAAGAAATTGAATAGGTCCCAAAGAAGAGCATGCAGTATTTGGTTATGAAAAGTGCGTATCATTCAAACAAGTTTTAGCGTAACCGGAATGAGGGAAGCAAGACCCGGTGCCTCACTGCGCTACATATATTACACAGCACAGTACATACGTAGAATCCAGGTTACCGTGTGCACCCAACAATGTTGGGGGTGAACATAACAGCAGTGTAGCTAGGGAAATTAAAGATAAAAAGTACTGTTACAGATTCAAAGAAAAGAAATCTTTATAATTAGGTATATTGATTGTTGAATAATGGTGTAATAGGTAAACTAATTTGAAAATAATGAAATGACGCTCTCCCAGCCATGTAGCCTCTAAGTGACAGGTGACAGATCGATCCTTCAAAATGATGGCGCCTGTTTTGTTGAACTCTACGGGTCTGGCCAGCCACGCATGCATTTTAGATTCAAACTCTTGCTTATTCCATGTTTTGTCTTTATTTCATTATATTGTCATCATTCTCATCAGGAGGGAGTATTTGCCGTCATATATATATATATATATATATATATATATATATATATATATATATATATTTTTTTTTTTTTTTTTTTTTTTTTTTTTTTTTTTGAGGGGGGGAGGTCGAGGGAATAAGGAGTGGAGCTGGCATGATGTAGTGGCAGTGGTGATAACTTATCTGACGAGAGGTTTTATCTGTGGAGACTTGTTTACCGACACTAGATAACCTCGGGAGGCGATGCTTATCAGACAGTTCTACTCCTCATTCGGATTACTTTGTTCTTTGTGTTTGACAGACTAGTGGCTATATAGATCAAGGGCGGTTAGAAGTCTGAACACTTGGTAATCTATTGACATTTTTATAATCATGTGATGCTGCAAGAATAGGCAAGGTCGATGTCAGGAGAATTATGAGGTAGTCGACCAGCGGTGTGTATTTATAGCAAAGCCATACAAGATAGAGTTGTGGGTCTGATGATAACCCTAAACTGCTGGTATGTCAGCCGCTCATCAAAATAGGTTTAGCTAGTACAGTAATAGATGACGGATATTGATAGACATTCGAAAAAGTTGATGTAGCAATGTGATGCTTATGTCATATAGATAACGGTTAGGTATGTTGTGCTGTTATGAAATAGATGTGTCATACAAACACGACTACGATGTTGGACTATATGGTATATAATTGCCATTGGATATCAAAAGAAAAGCGTCATTATATACATAATAAAATCCAATCCGGTATAGTTCTAAAGCCAAAGCTAACATTTGTCGCATGTTTTTTTTTTTTCTTTTTGTCCCAATACTGAGAGAGAGAGAGAGAGAGAGAGAGAGAGAGAGAGAGAGAGAATCAGACATTTCCCGGTTATTTATTGCCATATGCCGATGCCTTAACATCCACTTGTCGATAGGTATTATTTATTCAGTTTATAGAAACGAACTTCACTAGACTTTGGTCCATAGTCTGAGATGCTTCAAACTCTCATGAGAAGTATTTTCACGCCGTATTGATCTCTCTCTCTCTCTCTCTCTCTCTCTCTCTCTCTCTCTCTCTCTCTCTCTCTCTCTCTCTCTATCTATCTATCTATCTATCTATCTATCTATCTATATATATATATATATATATATATATATATATATATATATATATATATATATATATATATATATATATATATATCATATGGGGAGTGACAACACGAACATGTTGTCAGTTTGTTGACAGTCGCGTGCCTCTTTTGACAGATGGCGTGGAAGTGAAAGTGTCATGTAGTTATCCAGCTGTCGTATAAAAATGCGCGCGCACGCACACACACACACACACACACACACACACACACACACACACACACACACACACACACACACACACACACACACACACACACACACAACAAAAGAAATATTGTTTATTAACAGTGTGTTCGTCACGTGATAATTTCATAAAGGTATTTTATCAAGCGTGTATGATCTACTGAATTCTCAATGCAGTCAGTCATAAGAATACCTACACATTTAATTTAATATCATTCTTATGTATGCTCTGAAACCCTCTGGATATTCTGCCAAAAAGAGTCCTTGCTTTGTGCCCTTCAGATTCTTTTACTTATAGCCTTCACACTTCTCTTCCAAAGTTAGATATGTTTACATCAGTTGAGATTTTGAGTAATAGCACCAAGGTTTTCTTGTGACTTATGTCTTGTTAACCTCTCTCTCTCTCTCTCTCTCTCTCTCTCTCTCTCTCTCTCTCTCTCTCTCTCTCTCTCTCTCTCAAGTAAAACTCATAGCTCATATGAGGATAGGTTGAATAAAGTGTGTTTGGTTTGGGGCCAATATGTTCTCTTCTGTATGTTTTATAGTGACTAAGACAAGACTGATGCATACTCAAGGTTTGACAGTATCAGATAGTCCATATCACTTTGTTTAACATTTCTTCATCTTTATAGTTGAATGTCACTCATGTTTATCAGTGATCTGAATGTCTCTGATGATCACAATGATATGCTCCTCTTCCTTGACGTCAATGTTGTAGCTTCTCATTTTCAGTATTCCTCTTCCTTATTTCAAGAACATGATAGTTATTTGCATGAGAGAGAGAGAGTGTCTTGCAATCATTATTTTTTTCAAGTACATTTTGCCAGACATGTTATAGAAGCACATCTCACATAACTGTCTTTATTGAGACTGAAAAAAGAAATGATCATTTGAAACTTGCATTCTCCTACTACCGTACCATGGGGTAGAGGCTGACCACCATCACCTCAAACAAGAAAACTTGGTCCATGGCAGTTTGTACTATAGTAATGATGCCACAACTACCATTAATAGTAAGAATAGGGTGTAGTAACAAGGGATGAATTATTAATGTGTCTCCTCTTTCCACAGTTCGTGAACGATCCTCTTCATCCAGTACAGACGAGCCCTCCTCTGGTGGTGATGAGTCCTACTTAAGGGCAGCAGCAGCAGCAGCTAGGAAGCGCCGAGGGAACCTTCCCAAGGAGTCTGTCAAAATACTGAAGAAATGGCTGTATGATCATCGCTACAATGCCTACCCTTCAGATGAGGAGAAGCTGCAGCTGTCACGGGCAGCTAACCTGTCTGTCCTTCAGGTAGATTACTTGCCCTTATTATTTCAATAGGTTATTTTTTTTATGTGTATTTGAGTGATATTGTATCTTTATGAGCAGCATCTCTTTAGGTTAGTTAGACTTTTTTATGGTGACTCATCTGTATAGTAATGACTTGTCATTATATTCATATCATTGCTAGAAATGTATGCAATCTAAATCCACTTTCCTAAGTAAGTCATTACAAAATAATAAGACTAGTAATGTTGTGACAGGTTTCTGGTATCACCTCCCATTGTGTGTGCAGTGTGGTGTTTTAGTGTTGCTAAAGGAGGCACTGACCTCTGTATTACTTCAATGAATTAACTTTTATGAGTAGAATAAAACTAACAAAAATATACAATGACCTTAAATTCTGAAATTATTAGTATTTAGAACAGTATTAATATAAATCAAATTACCACTGTAGTCAAATATAAGCATTTTTACTATATATATGTATTTCAGATGTTTTAGTCATCATTTATTTATCTTTTTTGCAACACGTTAATTGTGTCGCTTACCATTACAGGTGTGCAATTGGTTCATCAACGCCCGGCGGAGAATCCTGCCAGAGATCATTCGACGTGAGGGTAACGACCCAGAGAAGTACACCATCACCCGGCGTGCTAAGAAGCTGAAGGGCGTCTCATCACGTGACCGGGTTGAACAGGAGGAGTGTGCCCGGCCAACCCAAAATGACTACACACGCACCAGGCCCCACTGGGAGACCACAGAACTCCCAGACCACGACTACGACTTCTCCATGCAGTCCCGTGTCGCCTCCTGGGTGGCAGAGCAGCAGAGAGTATCAGCCAAGCCGCCTTTTGAAGCTGTTTGCCCTTGTGGGTGTGGTTCAGAGACTGAGCACAACACCAGTTTCAACACCAACACCCCAGCACCGCCACCAGCATCTGCACCTTTACCCACCACTGCTCCAAACTTCATAACAGAAGTAACAGCAACGACAAACTCACCCATATACACAGACACCAATTCACCCGCATACACTCCAAATGATTCTCCCTTGTACCCACCATCAACTCCAGAGCACTACGTTCCACAAACAGAATATGCCCCACACACCTTCACACCTGCTCAAGTCACACCTCCTCCAACCCCTCCAGAGGATGATGCAGACAAATTCAAGTGCCTTTACATGTTGGTTGATGCTGCCCTCAGCCAGTGGGAGAAGCAGAATGCCTCACCACCCCCGCAGGAAACCATAGACACCACCCGCACCTACCTCAGCCTCTAAAACTCGGCACAAGGAATTGGAAAAGTAAGAAATGTTTGTTTATCATTGATCATGAATTGATTATATGAATGTAATATATTGGATGCTTCTCATACAGAAGGAAAGCTCTAGCTACTTTTCACATGTTAGCTGCTTTTAGTTTGTCAGTGTGAGAGAGTATTTCCAATGTTTAATGTAAATAGGAACTTACTATTACCAAGCAGTAACAGTAACAAGAACAGTGCCTGTCTTGCTGTGAAGAAAATTATTATAAGCAGTGTCAGTTTTGCAGAGACATGCATTTTGAAGGGCTGGTTGTGATGTTTCTGAATTGTAGTATCCTTTTTAAAAGACATGTTTTTCTTGGATTGTATCCAGTAGTATTGAAGGATCTTTGTCAGTCACTTCTGAATGCTTCTAGAAAAGAGGACAAATTTTGTGCTATGAAATGGCCCATTTTGTCATAAGATTTTTTACATGCTGATCTTTGGCAGTGATGAAGAACTAACCAGATGCATTGGTATAGCTCATAAATGTATGGTCTTTATAGTACAATGGAATGCCTTACAGTGATGGAGTTAATGCTGTCTCCGCCCATACTATTTAGGTAACCCCTATAATTATCATGACTCACCAAGATTAGTGTAGTTATAGAACATTCCAAAATTGGTGTTTGTCTTCCCTTCAGACAGTGAATGAAGACACGTGATCAACAGTCAGGAGAGTGTACTGCACATACAATTAACATGTCTTCGTGAACACTGTTCTTTACTTGTGTCTTCATTGCTGTCTACATTTTTGTCTGCCTTGACATACCGCTCAAGCAACGCAGAGGAAGTGTAACAATGTGCCTTAAAAGGTTTCTCGTGCACATTATTGTTCTGCTTTGCAATACTCTTTTGAGACACCATTTGGTTCAGTAGTACTTAGAACTGCTCACCAGTTACCAGTCTAAGTATTCTTTAACCATTTTCTTTATACTTCTATATAAATGTATGGATGAATCAGTCTTATGGTACCTAACATATTTGAGTGATGTAATGAGAGATTATGCTGAGAGCTCATTAGCTACAATACAGTTTTGATATTTTAATTTTTTTTTAACATCATTTTAGGTAGTAAACTTTCAATAGAGAAAAAAATATGGTTTGGTTGCTCTGAACATCTTAGATTTTGGCTTCCCTGTTCAGGATGGAGCCCTTTTATTTGTGGATTTCATTGTAATTTTATTTTGGATATATTTTGGAAATAATTATTAAATTTTTTATCTTGGGCAATCCCAAAATATAATGCTAGAAATTTTATTATTTTGTTTAAAGGATTTTTGAAGTTTGTGGTAATGCTTAGTGATGTTTGTGCCTGCACTAGTGTGGATATTGTAAGAATGTCAAGCCCATTAACTTATACCAGCTGCAATAAGGACACTTTTATTAAAATTTTACATTTTTTTATGATAAGTATATAAATACCTAATCTATGGTAAACAACAAAACTGGAAGTTCACTTGTGTGACCTTCCCACTCCATTATTTTATGGTGCTATTTTACATTACCTTTGGAGTGGAGAGTCAAGGAGCAGCTAATGATTGAGCTAGCTTAGTCCCTGTGCTTGGTGTCCATGGCAAGATTTAACAACCACCTCACCATTCACAGTATAACCTTCGTAATATATGGCCATGAGACATTGAGCCTTGGTGTTCAGCAAGTCTCCAAAAGAGTGATCACTAGCATATAGGTCTTGCAGCAACAGTATGTTAAGCAGTTGTAACAGAATCAACAAGAACACTGATTTTAACTGTAATATATGTTAAGAAAAAGAACATTGTGAATGCCAAACCACCTGAGGCTGATGATGAAAATGTTTCTGTGTACACCATTTATTGCCATTTGTAAATGCTCTAAAGTTTGTCAGGGATCATGTACATATGCTAGTTATTGACCCTGTAAGCTGAAGGATGGTGTAGATGAAATGGTTCTTCAAAATTATTTTACAGTAAAAATAATATGGCTACGTTTGTAAGAAAATATTTAGTTTTGTATTCAGTGCCAATGTTGTCTGCATGTAACTGCCACCTCAATTATTCCGTGAGAGTAGTGATATTCTTTATGTTGTTCATAGTTTGATGGTTGAAGTCGCAATGCCACGCTCTCAGACTGTTGCCTTGCTCTCACCTGCCCTTCTTGACTCTTGGGTTAGTTTTGCTGTCACTCTGGCTTCCCCTCATCTTGATATCAGGGTTGCTACTCTTCAGAAAATGTAGTTCTTGTTGCCACATTTCTTTTGTGGGAAGGCCAAGTGGCAGTGTGGTCAGGGCGGGGCAAGTGAGAGGAAGCAACAGGCTGAGGGGACGTGGGATGAGCGTAGTCCAATATTAGTGCGTCTTCTGTACAGTGCAGAATTATTATCATAGAGAAAATAAAATGATCTATTTAATTTTGGAATCAATTAACCTTTATAAGTGTGATTGAATTTGACCGTTTTCAGCAAAACAGCAAACACTTAAGCAGCAGACACTAGCTGTAACACTATTCATTGATCTATTGAGGCCTGTGTATCACTTTTGGTTACTTACACTAATAGAAAGTGTGCCCAGTCAAAGTATATACTCATAACATGGAACTCAACATATATACTGTTTTCTAATACCATGTATAATATTTAATAGTATTCATGTTGTGAATTATATGAGGTTCATAAGTGCCAGTGCACTTGTGGTGTTTCAAGGAATTATTTAATGAGCTGCTGACAAAGATGACAATTTTATCTTATTTAATCCATTTATGCCGTTCCTTCTCCCATACCCGGCTCCCTGCTATGTGAAGTCTAGACGGTTCTATTGGCAACTCTTGAACCTCCGCTTATATCCAGCATTATCCTGCCAGTTGGAAGCAGACGTATGCTTTACATGAAAACTATTACATCATTGGTACCACGTGTCGATTGTCGCCTCAGTGTTTGCAGTCTATACACTTCAATTTATTCACATCAGTGCTTAAAATTGAGCATGTGAATGCTTGTGAATTTCTTGTCACAATGACCAAATTTACTAATATGAGAAAAACATCTCGCTATTTCCTTGGTTCATCAAGGAAGCCTAAAAGCACAGTGAAGAGATTAAAACCTTATAGCACCACATAATTATTCATGAAATGCTTGAGATGCTGTGAGCAGGCGCGGTCGTGGGCACGTCTGTCCTTGAGGGCCTATAATGGGACGAGCCGTGACGCCATACTAGCACAGATTTAAACTACTCGTGACTCCCTGCCGCAGTGACGTCAGCAGACAGTGGCCAAAAAAAAAAAAAAAAAAAAAAAGCAAATAGGGAGTCTTGTGTTCACGTATATAAACTGTTTCAGATGAGTGGGTATCAAAATATACTGTACTATCACATTGTTTTTGTACTCGTGAGTCCGGAGAATTGTTCAACATAGCACCTTCAAACCCCTGCTGAAATTGGCTGAAATCGCACACGTCACTGTAAAAAGTATAAAAGCCACATGTCTATTTGGAAATATCTGTAAATGTGCTGCATCACACCTAGGTTACTGTAGAACCTGAGTAACAACTACCTACTTTTAATAAAAGGTTTTATTTTTACAGGAGGGCGTGGGTATCATGATCAAGAGAGTTTTATAGGTCTTGGCGGCAATAAACTGATTCAAAACTCACGTTGGATTTATGTCAGCGTCAGTGTTTAACTTTTACCCACGTGCAACCACGTGTCTCGGCCCTACGTCAAGGTATGTGAGCCATTTCTCTTTGGCCTTAAAATAGTGCGTCACATGAGACTAAAATCTTATTACTTTCGGGACGCTAATAACCGCGGCGGCCTTGAGATATATTTTTCAACTGGCACTAAAAGCCTTGTCGCTTTACAAGCCGCCTTCCGTCCATATTGTGTGATACGAGCAACGGAGTAAGGGAACGGAACGTTCTCTCTGTATTTCATTCTCACGCATTAAGGTAAGGATGGAGTGACATGACTTCTCCGAGCCATTAACTGTGAAGGGAGATCTCAGCCTTATAGACACATCTAACTCCATGACCCAGTTCCTGAACGCCCTGTGCAGATGATACGTTTATGAAGAAATTGTCTTTCTTAGAAGAGGGGCTGTCTCCTGAGTATACCTATGATACATAAATAATTAATACGCTCTCTCTCTCTCTCTCTCTCTCTCTTGAAATATATTGCCATAACCCAGGAATGAGAATAGTCATAATGCAGCAGTATAATCTAATAACGAAATGAGCGTGCCTATAGCCTTGTCACAAAATGAACTTATTATAGATTATAATAGTAGAGAGAGAGAGAGAGAGAGAGAGAGAGATGGGGAAGGAGGAAGAAAAACATTAATAAACAAGCTTTGTATTGTAGTTATGGACGCAGTATATCCTGATTATAATCATAAAATGAATACTTACATGCCACAAAAAAAGGAAGAGAGATATTTCACTGTTTGATTTTATTTGTTCATTTATTTATTTTTTATTCAAAAGACATTAAGTAGTTCGATGTGCATGGCGTGTACTTTGCTGGTGCATTTCCGCCCACAGGGGAACTGGGACCTGCCACCAATGATAAGCTTTTTCTTCAACAATGACATCATCCCTGCCATCCTCAAGGATTTCCCACTTTTTGCTCCACCTTTGTAAATAATGTAAATATACTTAAGGTTATTTATTTTTGTACTGCAATACATTAGTTTTCTATGAACATTTGTTTGGGGGATGGGTGGCAGGCTCCTCCCATCTCCTTTGTTGTACTTTTTTTCAACAATAAACTTATCAAATAAAATCAAATCGATGTGTAAATGAAATGTTATCCTTGATAGATGACAGTATTCAAACATTCCGAATATTTTAGTTTTACACACATATTGATAAAATGGTGTTCATTAATGAACAGATAAACAGGTAGTTTTATTGCCCAACTGATAAGGAAAAGTAAACTTCATTGAGCTGTTTTAGCCATAGGACACTATTTATTTCATATTTATTCGGTTATCAATTTGTTAATTTACCTGTTTTATTCACTTAGATGGACCCAATTATTTAGTTTACTTATTTATTTGTCTATCTACTTATATTTATTACGTACAACAATCTGCCTTTTCATTCCAACCCAAAGTCTATTTGTCTCATAGCATGTCAACCATTTTCATCTTATTCTTCCCACTGCGTGTTGTTTTATTACAGGAAGTAAAAATTAACCATGAATATATAAGAATAAACCACAGTGTCTTAAATGAGATAATGGTGATGTAAAGGTTCAGCAGATGCCCACCATTACGTCATGGAACCCAAACACAGACTGTGCCTCCGCCCTCCCACTGTCTCTTCCATTGATATTTCACTCAATTTCCACGGTTTGCAATGGGTAGAGTTTAATAGGAGGAGGAAGGAATGAGGAATGTGAGGGAGTACAGTAGTAGTAGTAACAGCAGCAGCAGTAGCAGCAGCAGCAGTAGTAGTAATAATTGTTGTTGTTGTTGTTGTTGTCGTTGTAGCAGCACTATTTTTGTTATTATCAAGAGTGTAAATGATTGTATGTGTGTGTGTGTGTGTGTGTGTGTGTGTGTGTGTGTATGTGTGTGTGTGTGTTTTAAGTTGATTTTTATTCAGTTCATGTACATATAAGCAGACGTGTGATTCACTGTTTGATCTGCTGCAGTCTCTGACGAGACAGCCAGACGTTACCCTACGGAACGAGCTCAGAGCTCATTATTTCCGATCTTCGGATAGGCCTGAGACGAGGCACACACCACACACCGGGACAACAAGGTCACAACTCCTCGATTTACATCCCGTACCTACTCACTGCTAGGTGTGTGTGTGTGTGTGTGTGTGTGTGTTAATTTGTGTGTGTTGTGTGTACATATAAGCAGAATTTTATTGTGTGTGTGTGTGTGTGTGTGTGTGTGTGTGTGTGTGTGTGTGTGTGTTTTGAGTTAATTTTTATTGAGTTCATTTACGTGTGTGTGTGTGTGTGTGTGTGTGTGTGTGTTTTGAGTTAATTTTTATTGAGTTCATTTACGTGTGTGTGTGTGTGTGTGTGTGTGTGTGTGTGTGTGTGTTTATTGCCATTTTGCCATTTTTATTGGCATTTTTAAGGAATACAAGCAGATTTACAATCAATAAATATGTTAGGCATGGTCTGTCGAGTCGAAACTTCTAAGACAGACGGTTCTAATTAAGAATTATATGCAGTGAGAGCAGAAAAAAATTGTTTTACATAATATCTAACGTAGTTAGAGAGTAATGCTGTTTCATTGTAAAGATAACTTGCATACAATGTGGTGTCACCAAGGTAGAAACCTAACTAATATATTCTATAGTCTGATTGAGACACCATATATACAAGCATTCAATAAAAAAAATATGAAAAGAAAAGGAAAAAGTAATAATAAACGGATACACAACACAAGGCATAGGTACAAGTTTATGCAAAATTTGTTCAATCAAAATATCTTTCTTTATTTTGTTTTTATATGTTTGTATGTTGAAATTACCAAGAAGTTTGATCTCGTTTGGCAGGTTGTTATACAATATGTAAATATATGCTGATCATCGCTTCTGAAGTTGTGCCGAACGCATATACAAAATACCTGTAATCTTTGAGAGTTTTAATCGTACATCTTCAATATGGCAGCTCCAATTTAAATTATCATCTATTTTTATTCCAAGAAATTTTATATCATTAACTTGTGTTAAAACTTCACCGTCTAAAAATATAGGAGAAAGTACAGTTTAAATTGATCTATTCTGAAATTTAGTCTGAGATATTGAGGTTTAATTTATTAGATTGTAACCATGTTTTAATGATGTTTAGTTCT
This sequence comes from Portunus trituberculatus, assembly GCF_017591435.1. Classification (NCBI taxonomy): domain Eukaryota; kingdom Metazoa; phylum Arthropoda; class Malacostraca; order Decapoda; family Portunidae; genus Portunus; species Portunus trituberculatus. Next base: position 16,023,724 of record NC_059295.1, read on the forward strand.
GACATTATATTCGAATGTAAGGAATTTAAGTCTTTATCAGTTATCAGAAGTGTTGTACCATCAGCATATATGACATAGTCAAAAGTGTGTGTGTGTGTGTGTGTGTGTGTGTGTGTGTGTGTGTGTTCCGTGTTTGGGCTGCCCTCTGTGGGGATTGTCGGCCTGGAAAAAGTGTATTACGTGTCCATATGCTTATCATAGAGAGAGAGAGAGAGAGAGAGAGAGAGAGAGAGAGAGAGAGAGAGAGAGAGAGAGAGAGAGAGAGAGAGAACCTATCCATTATTCTTTCTTTCATTTTTTGTTCTTTTTCATATTTTCATATTAGTTTTCTATTTAGAATATTAAATTTTATCCTCCATGACGATATGAAATGCTCTCTCTCTCTCTCTCTCTCTCTCTCTCTCTCTCTCTCTCTCTCTCTCTCTAAAATATGGTCTATACATGGGCATGAAACATCACCTCTGCTTTAAATTGAGTCTACCCTCAAAACACCACACCTGCAATGCGCCCGTTTTCTGTAATGACAGTAGGAGACTCGGCTAAAGCAACCCTTCCTACCAGTGAAGGTAATGAACCGTGTTAAACTGACCTGCGGGTGTTTAACTGGTGCTTGTGATGTGCCTTCCGAAACATTACCATTACCATCACCAGAGAGAGAGAGAGAGAGAGAGAGAGAGAGAGAGAGTAGGACAAATGTATGTAGGCTGCCAGAGGACGAATACATAAGGAGTGAAAGTAAGAAAGTGGTGTAGGTGAAAGAGGGAGGAGTAAGGGAGGAGTATGATAAGGCTGTGGAGGCGAGGACGAGTATAAGGGCAGAAGAGAGGTAGAGAGCGAGTATAGAGGACAAAGAGGTGAAGAGGGCATGCGTAGAGTAGAGGATGGGTAGAGGATAGTTACAAAAAATGGGCATTAATGGGTCGGGGAATGACGGTGCATAGAATAGATGTGTGTGTGTGTGTGTGTGTGTGTGTGTGTGTGTGTGTGTGTGTGTGTGTGTAAAAGGTTAGTGGAAAGGGAGTCAGATTCACAGTTCAAGGAAATATTTGCGGAAGACACTCGCTAAAGTTTGAAGTGGAATGGTGTTATAATTGCATATGTTGTAATTCCGTAGATTTTTGTTGTTTAAGGGATCTCTCTCTCTCTCTCTCTCTCTCTCTCTCTCTCTCTCTCTCTCTCTCTCTCTCTCTCTCTGGTAAGCGAATGAAATTACTTTAAATACACAACAGGTTTGAGCTCATTATAAGTTTCTCATAGATATATTAGTCGTGTTTCATTCTTTCTCTTTCTGTTTGGCATTGAGAATCTTGTTTTATATGTTTATTCATTCATTTATCTGTGTTTGTTTGTTCTTTTTTAAGAGTTCTTTTTTTCATCAAGAATATCAGAACATGATTCGCGTCTTAGCTTCCCCTTATTTTTTTTCTTTTTATATCCCTATACGTACTTAGTTAATATGTATCAGTGACATCTCTTTATGGACACTGCTACTTAACATTCCCTGAGTTACTAAATCCCAAGCCACACCTTCGCTTTAGCTTACTATCTCTTCTTTATCTTACGTATATACACTGGCAGTTCTGGACCTAATGCATTTCAGTATACAGTAGATTCTCTTGACGCGGCTACTTAACTCTTCACGTTTCCAGACCATCTCTTCAACTCATTCCCTTCCTCTTTATCACACACACACACACACACACACACACACACACGTTCTCTGCTAGTATATTTAAGAATATACTCGCAAGTCCTGTAGCGGTGCATCTTAACGCTCCTCCTTTCCACATACGTACCTCCACTTCCAGCCATTCTCTCTCTTTCCCATTCTATCTCTTTATCACACACGCACACAAGCACATTCTGCGTTAAAATGTTTCAGCAGGTCTTCTCCATGCGAGTCTGCTTAACATTCTGCAGCGGAGAGTAACTTTCACTCCGAGATGATGCGATGCTTCTTTCTGATACCGCCAACCTCCTTTACCAAGCTCCCTTGTGTCAGGAGGCGTGTGTAAGCTTCGACCCTATGATGAAAAAAAAAAAAAAAAATAGCTCGTTTGCCTGATGCGCAGGGACTGGGTCTGATGTTTGCACTCGTCCGCGCGGGTAAGAGAGAGAGAGAGAGAGAGAGAGAGAGAGAGAGAGAGAGAGAGAGAGAGAGAGAGAGAGACGGAGGTTATGCAATGTTTAACGTGTACATTGGTCTGTCAGGGTGTTATAAGCGTGAGACGTGGATAGGATTTAAAGTTGTGTGTGTTTAAGTACGTACGTATATGCATTAGTACAGTGGGGTGGACTTGCGTGTCCGTTTGTTGTATAAATAGGTAGGTAGGTAGGTTGTCTTTCTCTCTGTGTTCAGTTGCGTGTTGCGTATTTAGTAGGTTGAAAAATAATTGTTTGTAGAGATTTTGTGAGAGAGAGAGAGAGAGAGAGAGAGAGAGTATACAAATATCTCAGCCGGTCTGAGCCTAACCGTGCTGAAGAAATCTGCTTTGTTACCTTGCTGACTGTGTGGTATTTTCCCCCTTCATCTTCCAAGCAACCTGTTTATTCATTTTGTTTTTTTTCCGTCAAGCAATGTTTTACAGAGAAATTGCTAAATCATGAGTGGCCGCGTGGCGAATCCAACCCAATTATCTGGCAGGTTTATAAGGCAGTGTAGCGAAACTCTGCTATTACCTTTGATAATATGCACCACATGATGGGAATCTCCGGAGATACTTTAGCTCCATTGTAAAACGCTGAGATTCCTTAAGAAGCCAAGCAATAGTGATAGAGGTGATAAGGTAATAAAAGGTAGTGATATCAGAGAGGCAAACAAACACTGGTCCCTGCATTCTCAAACATCTCAGTGTCTTATCGAGAGTAATTTTAACAAACTCTATATAGTAAGCGTTGTAGTGTCTCCAAGAGGATTTGTGTGGTTGTACTGATGGTTTAACAAGAAGTCTGTGTGATCAGTAAAAAAAAACACTCAAGGAATTCCGATTAATGATCTCTGTGGGGTTTGAAAATTGTCTTGAAGAGAGAATCAAGCTTTTCAAAATATGAGCTTTTTTATGTGTTGAAAATTCCATGTAAGATTTAATATAAATCTTTCTTTTTCATTTGCAGTTGTATTTTCTTGTTCTTCATTTGTTTTCCTAAGTCAGTGGCCCTCATATATATATATATATATATATATATATATATATATATATATATATATATATATATATATATATATATATATCCCATATTTCTAAACCAGACCGTTTCTCTGAAAACGAAAAGTTGTTCGTTGTTTATATATCGACCATTATTGTTCAATTTATCGGTAAAATTCACCTTTTCTTTGAGTTTGATGTTATACTTGATTCAATCTCTTGAATTTTGGAATTTTAGGATTGATGTTGTTTTACTAATGGTGTGTAAATGTTGCTTCGAAGAGTGTCGTTGCTTTTTTGTGTTGGAAATGTTGACTGTTAACAAGAAACGTTTGAAAAGAGACTCACGGTGCAGCAGTTACGCGTGTGGTGCCTGCTTATGTGTTCATATTATCCACTTACTTTGATCAAGCAATTTGTTATCATTATTATTATTATTATTATTATTATTATTATTATTATTATTATTATTATTATTATTATTATTATTATTATTACTATTATTGCATATGAATTCATTTAATTACACACACACACACACACACACACACACACACACACATATACAATATATATATATATATATATATATATATATATATATATATATATATATATATATATATATATATATATATATATATATATATATATATATATATATATATATATATATATATATATATATATATATATATATATATATATATATATATATATATATATATATATATATATATATATATATATATATATATATATATATATATATATATATATATATATATATATATATATATATATATATATATATATATATATATATATATATATATATATATATATATATATATATATATATATATATATATATATATATATATATATATATATATATATATATATATATATATATATATATATATATATATATATATATAAACTTTTACTTATCTATCTTTTTCTTCTTTTATTTACTTATTGAAATGTTTCTATATTAATAAAACCGTTTATAATTCGTAAATTATTAATATACGCGTTTAATGTCTGAATATTTCTATGAAATAATATTCTGATCCTTCTGGCATATGAATAATGTATGTATGATGTTGATGATGGTGATGGTGGTGGTAATGGTGGTAGTGGTGGCTGTAACGATGATGACAAGGGTGGTAGTCAATCTATTCATTTGTTCATTTGGGTGCAAATTATATTTGGCTGTCTTTGATTTAATGTCAGCAGGGTGCCCGAGGCGGCGTGGACTGGATCAGAGTGTGGCTGACGGCAGTGCTGGTCAAGCCATCACGGGAAAAAATAATAATGCCACAGCGAGGCATGATTTTCCTGGAAGCCATCTGGCGGGGTGAAGAACTTGGGGCGGCGAGGCGTGTACCCCTACCGGCTGGTCTGGAGGGCGTCCCCGCCACTCTGGCGTGCCCTGTCCCCGCCCCTTCTTTCACCCATTACGGGGACGGTGTTGTCCTCCAGCTACACCTCCTTGCGGCGAATTGTACCCAGCTTTGGTTCTTTGCGGTACCTCAGTTCATGAATGCTGTAGCTTGGAATGAACTTGCCGGGGGGGTGTGAGGGTGCGTGCCGCGCCACCAGGCTGTGAGGTGGTGCCAGGAGCATCCTGCTGCCGCTACTACTGATACTTCCACCTCATTCTCTGGCCGTCTGAGAGGCCCCGCCGGCTGCCCTGTTGCTTCCCGCCAGCCTGTTCTCACGCTACTCTTCTCACTTTCTCCCCTCCTCTGCCCGCTCAGGCAGAGGACACACACACACACACACACACACACACACACACACTATAGAGCACATTTAAGAATCTCTGGTCGGGTTCGAGAGAGGAGAGACTACATATACATTAAACAGGAAACTCTGCACGACAAGCGGCAGTCTGGAATTCATGACGTGCGAATTTTGGCGTGTGCATCCCGGCCTGGGGAGCAGCAGCCTGGGTCCACCGCCACATACCCGGCCAGGGAAACAAAGGGAGCACCAGCCTTACGCGTTCCGTCCCGTGCAGGTGTTGGGGACAAAATAACCCTTTATATTCGACGCAGCAGGTGCAGCGGCGCACCATTTAAGAGGCGCACACATACACGAGTCAGGTGGGAAAGTCCGTGGAAGGAAGGGACGTGATGGAAGAGAGGGTGGCGAGAAAAACCTCGTTTTCCATGCTGCTTTTGTTTTGCTCTTTAGAATGGTGGTGGTGGTAGGTAGTGGCGGGTAAGATCGTGACTGCCTTCAGGACCTCGTGGCGGCCTGCATCCAGGGCAGTGTTAGGCGGGCGGCTGGCGGCAGTGAACAGGCGAACATGGCTGCCACACACCGCCAGACACTGATAGGTAGAGAGGGGGCGGGGAGGGGGGCTGCTGGAGAACGTGAAGGGTTGTGGGGTCAACGCTGATGATGCCCTCAGGAGCTACCCACCACCATCCCTCTCCTGCTCTTTCTCTGTCTCACTCATTCAGTCCCTCCCCGGCGCGCGCAGTGGCTTGCTCCCGCCCGCCCTGTTAATGCTGCCGCTTCCACACAGAGTGGAATACAAGGTGCGCTGAGCTCTCCACGCAGCTTCATCGCCACGGAGCTCAAGGCGGGGAGGAGTCCCGTACGTAGTGCGTGTGTGTGAGTACTGAATCAGAGGGAAAGGAGAGGCAGGGGGCGAGAAAATAGAGGAAGATACAGAGGGAGGCGGTGGCAACGGTGGTGGTGTTTACAGGAGCCCCACGTGAGCCCGGGGTGATGACACTCTATCCTCTCCCACTCGCGGGACATCACAGACCCCACGCCTCGCCGCTGGACTGTATTGTGCTATCACACGAAAACATAAAACAGTGAAAGTGTTTGTGTTAGAGAAGCTCGGTGCCCTGCGTGGGTAAAGGAGGCGAACGGCGCAGGCGTGTGTGTACTCAGTGAGGGCGTGGTGCGGTTGTAGGTGCGTCGGGTGGGTGAGGCTGAGGCTGAGGCTGAGTTTGTGTTTGGAGGCTACTGGCGGCTCCTCTCCAGCTGCTCCTCCTACACTACACTTGATTAACAGCCGCCAACCAACCGGTCCCGCCTGTCTATTAGTGATCGCACCTGGTAGAGTCGCATCGGTCTCGGTGCATGAAGGAGGACGTGTTGCGGCCTCTGCTCCTCCAGGTCGCGGCTTTGTGCGGGAACGAACAGCTTGGGTGAAGGGATATTTATATAGAAAGTCTGCTGAAATTGAGTAGCTCTGATGTCATATATTGTGTTGATGCCCGTATATAGAGGCGGCAGGAGTCAGACTGTCCCTGAGCCTGTGTGCGCAGCGATGTACAGGGCTGCGGGTGGTGCCTCGCGGTGCGGCGCGCAACCTTCGTCTGTGTCCCTGATCTGGGTGTAAAATATCACAGGGTGTAGAAGAGATAAACACGCCTGAGAAAAGAAGGAAAAAAAGAGGTGTTTGACTGAGTGACCATTACCCAACACACTATTTGAGGTTATGGCGAGTGAAAGTGGTGACTGACATTTTGGAATCATTAAGTAAAGAGTAATCAGTACATATTTAGAACAAGACAGGAATGTCACCGATTGGTCATTGGACGTGACCCACACAGCTGATAGGAACACCTCTCTTCCCAAACTAGTCAACAACCCACTCTCCATCCAGTTAACATGAATATCCTCCCTCACCTCCTCCCTCCTTCCTTCCTCCTTCCTCCCTAACTAGCCAACGGCCCACTTAACTTCACTTTTTTTTTATACCCTTCCTCATCCATCCCCTCATCTCTCTCTCTCTCTCTCTCTCTCTCTCTCTCTCTCTCTCTCTCTCTCTCTCTCTCTCTCTCTCTATATATATATATATATATATATATATATATATATATATATATATATATATATATATATATATATATATATATATATATATATATATATATATATAAACCTCCTCCGTCCACCAATCCCCATAAGTCACCCCTGTCATAAACGTGGCTGTCAGTTTCCCTCGTTTTCTTCTGTGTATATTTAACCCAATGACACAGTGCGTGCTCATCAGCGTTCATCTTGTTTACACTCGCTGCCCGCATACACATTAGC
>NC_059295.1:16040940-16053440 GCF_017591435.1 Portunus trituberculatus
CTTGTATTTCTTATCTCTCTTTTTAATTCTCTCTCTCTCTCTTCCCTATAGTTCTTTCCATTCTCTCTTACTTCTAAACACCCATGTATCCTCTTTCTTCCTTGCATCTTCTTTTCTCCTCCCTTCCACTTCTTACCTCCTTTCCATTTTTCTCTTTTCCATTCCATCTCCCTTTCACACACCCACCTACGTATCCTCCACCAACCTTTTCCCTTTCCTCCCTCCCTTGCATCTCCCTTTCTCCTGTTCTCCCGGCCTTCACGATGCACTTTCCACCTGCTCGCTAATCCTCGGCAGTTCCACTTTGCCTTTCACTCCCTCTTTCCAATGCCACTTCCCGCTCTCCGCTGTCCTCTGTCCATCCATCACCTCCCTTTGTGAATCTGTGACGCGTCGTGGCTGGAAGCTGTATTGTGCGTCGCTCCCTCTGCACTTCCAAGGTGTCACGCCCCGGTGGTTTGATGTATTGATTAATTCGGGTATTTGTTGGGTTTGGTAGTTTTAGTTGGGTTGTTTGTTTGCTTATTTTGTGGTTGGAATATATTTTGGTTCGTTAGTTTGTTGGGGAAGCAGTCAGTTAGAGAAGTTAGTTAGTTAGTCTTTTGTCTGTTTGGTTGTTTAGTTTAGTTAGTTATTCAGTCATTTATTAATTCGTTCAGTTAGTCGTTTATTGATTCATTGAGTCAGTTAGTCTTTCATTCAACTAATTAGTGAATGAGTGCAGTTATTAATGATTTCTGGACTTGAATTTTTAGTTCTTCATTATTTTTTTTATAAAGGAATTTAAAGGACTAGTCCAGAGAGAGAGAGAGAGAGAGAGAGAGAGAGAGAGAGAGAGAGAGAGAGAGAGAGAGAGAGAGAGAGAGATTCGTTCCGTCTCTTACTCCAATACAATATATGAAAGGAAAAAAAATATATAAATAAAACCAGCTCAGGTTGCGACAGTCACGCTACACAGAGGTGGTAGTGGTGGTGGTGGTAGTGGTGGTGGTGTGCTGCATCATCTCGCCGCCCTGCCAGGTCTTCGCGGCCACTGGCTCGGACAAAGCCTGCACGCGGGTAACCTCTGAGACGCGCCTCTTTCATCATCACAATATCACAGAGGAGAGGAAGTTTGAAGTTAATGGAAATAAGTTGATGGGTGTAATTTTTAAACTTTGGTAAACTAAGTTGTTCAGTAAGAGTAAGAAAGGAAGTAATGGATGTTATCATAAGCTTTTGGTAAATCTTAAGAAACGTTTATCTTTCGTTATCACAGTAACACAGGAGGTCTGTTGTAAATGGAAATAAGTTTTTGTTCCTATTTCCCATAATGAATAATAATAAAGGAAGAAGGATGTTTTATTAAGCTTTTGATAAAACTTAAAGACGTAATTTTTTTTCAGTACCAGAATAACGCCAAGAAATTATGAGGTTTACGCTAAGTGAAAATTTAGAAATAAGTATATAGTATTAAAGAGAAAGGAATCAAGACACTGTTAAAAAGTTCTGGTAAAACTTGGAGGAAGAGTTTGTGTTGAATGGACGTGCAAATATGTTATAATTTTTGCTTTCAATGAAGGAAGGGAAGAAGTTTATACTGGATAAAAAGAAAAGCTACAGTTCACACTCGTATCCTTCCCCTATCCTACCACTGCAATAAATAAAAAAAAAAAATAAATAAATGAATAAATAAAATGAAAAATAAAATAACAAATAAAAGATAAAACAAAATTGATAAATAGAAGGTAATAAAATAACTTCGAAAAAGAAAGCTGATGAACTGAAGATGAGCATGATTTACCTACACTTTCAATAATATTCAAGAAGGAAGGAAGGGAGGGAGGGAGGAAAAAAGAGAGAAAGGAAGGAAGTTCATGCCAACTGGAAAGACTGGAAACTGGAAATGCGGGATGGCCTCACGAAGGTGGCATGTGGAGGGAGCGTGGCGTGTGGAGTGTGGAGTGAGGAGTGTGCCGTCACGCTGCGCCTCTCAGCAAACACAGGTGGCTCACTGGCTTGTTCTCCACTGATGCTTAGGTGCAGGATGAGAATGTTCTTTATAGGTCTCTCTCTCTCTCTCTCTCTCTCTCTCTCTCTCTCTCTCTCTCTCTCTCTCGTTTGAGTTTTCATTATTTTTTTCCTCTTTGCAAACTTACGTAATTATTGTTGTGTGCACTTACGTTGAGAGAGAGAGAGAGAGAGAGAGAGAGAGAGATTAGTAAGATTCCTGGCCTCACACTCCTGTAGGACCACACACACACACACACACACACACACACACACACACACACACACACACACACACACACAAACAGGACGGCAGGATTACCAGTGTAGGATTGGCGGGGTGCACGGCTATAACTCCCCAGCTTACACCGTGGTCCCTATTCCTCTCCAGGTGAGAATAGGGGCTGTAAAAGGGGCGTAAAGATGTAAAAGGGGGACAAAAACACAAATTGTCTCTTGGTCTGCTGTTCGAAACCTGATTGGGTCTTTCAGTCTTGCGCCATTAAACTGCTTTCCTATACACCTTTCGTAACTATGAGGATTTGTTTGATTTATTTATTTATCTATTTATTCCTGCTTTGTTTTGTTTTATTTTGATTGTATTATTATTTTATTGCTAATGTCTTTCGCAAATGTTCTTTTTTTAAGTTTTTATTTATTTATTTTTTCTTCTTGCTCAGGGTAACGTACACAGCTTTTGTAATTTCGTAAGGTTTATTTGATCTATTTAGTGATTCATTTTGCTCTATTTCGTTTTATTCTGTTTTTATACATATTTTCTTTATTACCATTCTATTTTGCAATTGCTCTTTTCTTGTTGTTGTTTTCTTTATTCTTGCTCAGGGTAACGTACACAGCTTTTGTAAATTTCGTAAGGTTTATTTATCTATTTAGTGATTCATTTTGTTTTATTTAGTTCTTTTATTTTATTGTTTTGTTTGCGTTGTCATTCTCTTTTGGAACAGCTGTCTTTTTTCCCTGTTATTTTTATTGTTCTTGGTCAGAGTAACGTATACACCTTTCGTAATGTCGTAGGATTTATTTATTCATTTATTTGTCTACTTATTTATTTTACTTTATCCTATTTCATTTCATCATTATTCTGCTATTTTTCTCTTTTAATTGGTGTCGCTTTTTTCGCTGTTTTTGTTGCTCTTGGTCAGTAAAAGTACTTATACACCTTTTGTAATTTCCTAGTTTTTTTTTTCTTTTATCTATTAATTTATTTACTTATCTGTTTTTTATCATATAATTGTTTTATTACTACTATTCTCTTTTGCAACTGGTCTTTTTTTTTTTCTTTTTTTTTTTTTTTTTTTTTTTGCTGTCTTTGTTGCCCTCGGTCAGACTCTCTCTTACGTGAAAAAGACCAAGAGTAAAAATTGAATTAAATGAAAATGAAGTATCTTTCATTTACTAATCTAATTTTTTGATTATTTACTTATTTATTTTAGTATTTATCTATCCTGTTTATTTATTTGATTACTAGTTTATTTATTCATTTATTTACCAATTCATTTATTGTCTTTTTATTCAAATCTGGCTCCAGGCAAGGACAACAAATCTGGGAAAAAAAAGGGGGAAAAAATCATTGATGGCGCCAGTTCCTTTCGAAGACTGTCTGAAGGCTACTCGAAAATTACACTGTGGATTGTCTTGAAGTCTAGGAAAGGAGAGCTAACACTAATGCAAATATTTACGTTAAGAAAATGTGTTTAACCCCTTTAATATTGGGACGCATTTTTATCTTGATTTTGGAATATGATTAAACGATTTTATTTGCATTAGAAAGTGTCTACGGAGGTCAAAAGATTAATGGCCAGAGTCCTCACTATTTTAATCCCCCACGTGAGTTTTTGAAGCTGTATAAAATCCCCAATAGTAACCACAATGAATATGGAAACACGTCCTGGCACTGAAGAAGTTAAAGTTAGTCTATCATCTGTTTCATATGAATGTGTTAAAAGTTATTCTATCCTTTGTTTATTCATTTATGCATTCATTTGTTCATTTGTTTATCTATTAATTTATTTGTTTACTGGAGGAGAAATTAAGTTGTTGAAGTTAGACCTCTAATGCATCTTATGTTTCCATAATAAGAAAATGCGACATCATTTACAAGTGACAGCTACATACATATACCACTCACCACTTTGGGCTACCATGAACACACACACACACACACACACACACACACACACACACACACACACACACACACACACACACACACACACACACGGACAAAAGAATCACGGCCTGTTTGTTTATTCGGAGTCTGCGCACTGATACGATCGCACCTCCTCCTAATGAAGCAGGTGATGTCATGCATGTGGTCGTCCCTCCTCTCTGGTGTGTTGTTTTACGGATGGCAGGACACACACGGGTATATGTTGTAGGTATATGAAGGCTCGTGGCTCGTGCATTATGATTACTCTCTGGTGGTTTGCTGTTGCTGTCTTATTTTACTTATTATGGTTATTTTGTGATGTTTTGTGTTGTGTTTATATGAAAGCTCGTGGTTTTTATATTATGATTACTCTGGTGTTTTGTTGTTTTTCCTACTTATTTTGGTTGATTCGTGATGTTTCGTGTTTTTATTCATAATGGTTACTTTTTTGGGGTTTTATGTTGTTATTCATTGAGTTGTTTGTATTATTTGGTTTGTTTCATTGATTTTTTTTTTACGTCTGTGTTATGTTGTTTATTTTTCAGTTGAGTATACATCTATGACCTTCTTCGATTATTTTTTCTAGGATTTATATACAGTTTCTCTATCTGTTGGGCAGCTTCCTTTACATATACGCCACCATCACCACACCAAAACCTCCGCCACCACTCCCAAAGAACAACAAACAACTAACAACAAATACATTCACTACGATGCAGAAATGAATAAGGACTCACAGAGGTACATCGTCCACAAGCAGTGTCTTTAGGAAACTGGCCCCGTAACAAGTGCAGCTAATGTACTGGTGGATGTTGTCTTGGTCTGATTTAGGCAGGTATGATAAGCCAGGTTACCTAAGAGAGCAAGACGGAGGAAGCTACTTTACGAATATATATGTGCGAGTATCAACGACAACAACAACAACAACACCAACAACAGTAACAGTGACGTCAGACAATAACTAGAAGAACAACAAAAACAAAAAAAAAGAACAGAAAAAAATGAAGATGAGAAAAGAAAGGAATATTAACATGAAGGGAAAAAAAAAAAGATGAGATAAAACAACAAGAACAACAGCAACAGTAACTTCAACAAAATAACGATGAAAAAAAAAAAAAGGAAAATTAACATAAACGAAATGAAGATGCAGAGGAAGATAGAAATGATGAAGAGGAAGAAAAAATGAAAAAAAAAAAAAACAATAATAAGAATAAAAACCACAACACCACCAACCCACAGCCACAAAACCATCACCACCACTCCCACCACTACACCAACAATCCCACCCATCACGCAGACCATCAAACCTAACCACTCCACCCACCCACTCACTCTTAACCCATCCTAGTCGCTTCGTTTGATCGCGAGGCCCACCACCAAGGACAGACAGAGGCAGGCTCCTCCACCCTTCCCCTGCAGGCACGGATCTGACGGTGGTCTCTGATTCCTGCTGGCGTATGTACAGCAACAGACGACAGGCGAGGAGAGGCGGGAGTAGGAGGAGGAGGAGGAGGAGGAGGATGTGGTGGATGCGGCATTGTTTAAGATTACGTTGAGACAAGTTAATGGTGAAGTAATGGTGATAGTTAACGATGAGACTGGTGTATTGGTGATGGTTAGGGTCGTGGTGGTGATAGTTAGAGATAATATGGTGGTAGTAGAGGTGATGGTGATGGTATATTAAGAGGGATAATGGTGAAATAGTGACGATGGGGCAGCTGCGGTGGTGGTGATAATAAAGGAGATAGAGTAATGTGAAATGGTGATAATGGTGATGCTTGTGGATGGTGAAGATGTGGCAGCTGTGGTGGTGATGGTGAAGGAGACAGAGTAATGGTGACGCTGGTGATGGTGGTGGAAAAGGAGGCGGATTTGTAGGGATGAAATAGAAAGGTTGAGAGTGTGTGGTGGTGATAGCGAAAGAGATAATGTTGATGTGGTGGTGGCTGTGGTGATGATGGTGAAGGGATATGTGGTGATGAAATGGATTAGTTGTGGGGGTAAGAGGGAGCGGAGGCGTGTGGTTAAGCTGGTGGTGGCTGTGGGGGTGTGGTGGCGTGGTCAAGGTGAATGGTGGTGGTAGTGGTGGTAATGGTGGTGGTGGTGGTGAGCAACTGGGTTTCCCGGGGTGGGGATTAAGTTGGCGATGCTGGTGGTAGTAGTGGTGGTGGTGGTAAGGAGGTCGGTCAGGTGGTAACAGTAGTGGTGGTGGTGGTGGTGGTGAGGGAGGGATAAGGTTTGGGTGTGTCAAGATGGATTTTATTATTTTCTTATCAACACCGATGCGATTTTTTTTTTTTTTTTTTTTTTTTACCTCCTTCACATTTTAAAGGGTAAAGTTTTCCTCGTCGGTGTTTGGTGTTGCCTCTCAAATTACTCCGTTCCTCGTTTTCTTCCTCGTATATTTGCCTACTTATCGTTTTCCTCACTGTATTCTTTTACTATTGTACTTTTGTCAGGCGTTGGCGAGGTTATTCTTAAACATTTTCTCTCTCTCTCTCTCTCTCTCTCTCTCTCTCTCTCTCTCTCTCTCTCTCTCTCTCTCTCTCTCCAATAACATCTCAAACAGTCCTACCATTACTATTGCTACCCAGTGTCCATCTTTATTGAGCGTTATCTCATTCCGTGGTGTAACTTCTACTATTGCTGTGTTGTTTTCATGCTATTGTTAGGCTTTGTCATTTTCTTCTTTCTTGCTTTCTTCCTTTTTCTTTTTCTTTTTTTCTCATTTTCTTTTTTTTTTTTTTTTTTCTTCTTCTTTTTATTATTATTATTATTATCATCATCATCATCATCATCATCATCATCATCATCGTTATTATTATTATTGTTATCATTATCAATACTATCACATTATCATTATTTCACCAATGTATTTATTTTTTTTTTATCTAATTCTATTCATTCATTATTTTTTTGGTTACTTATCTTTGTACTCTTTGCTTTACTCTTCCATCTAACATTGCAGTCAGTACTAGTGGCATTACCTCTTCCCGTCTCGTAATGAATGAAGGAAATCAAAATAATATTCCCCTGTTAAAAAGAGTTAAATCTTCGCCGTTGGTTTCTCAATTATGATACAGCGGAACCATGCGTGCTTTGGGGTCCGCGGGGTCTCCAAGCCCACGGGTTCGAATCCTGTCCACGGTCCGAGTGTAGGTTGGGCTTCCTCACTCGGGGCAACGGTTTCCTAGCGGGTGGGTTTTGAGATAGGAGGTACCCCAAAAAGTTTCCTTTAACCCATAAATTCCCGTGAAAAGCCCACATGGTATAAATAAACAGTTCAGCGGGGACCCTTTCATCGCGTCGCCCTTCACGATAGTTGAGTTTGAGGTCTCTTTTTCCTCAGCCATCAGGGTAAAGTTTATAGGGACTGCATGAACTTTAAAATCGAACTCTGTGTGCTCTAATCTCTCCCTCTCTCTCTCTCTCTCTCTCTCTTTCTCTCTCTCTCTCACCAACGATCACGAGTGCACGGCGTGATTCTCCAGACCTTGCGGGGGAAAAAAGTAGTGAATATTTCCTATTTTGCTGAGTAATAATTGTTAAGGATATATTTGCCATTGTGAGTTATTATTTACTTCCTGATTCTGTGGATCACTGTAATTATTGCAAGAGGAAATGTGTTGTTACGTAATACAAAGTTATGATTTCATAGGTCAGTGGAAGGGTGATCTAAAACTCCCTCTCTCTCTCTCTCTCTCTCTCTCTCTCTCTCTCTCTCTCTCTCTCTTCCTGGCAATTTATAGAAGAGAATGATAGATGGAGATAGGAAGGCGTGTCTTGCAGAGGAGCTGGCACATGTGGACCTGATGGCTTCTTGCAGCTTCCTTCTCTCTCTCTCTCTCTCTCTCTCTCTCTCTCTCTCTCTCTCTCTCTCTCTCTCTCTCTCTCTCTCTCTCTAGCAAGAGGCCCCGTTGTTGGACATCATCCACCACCTCCCTCTTGACCTGACCTCCGCTTCAGGCAGATGGCGCGGGGTCAGGAGAATGCCGGCTGACTGCTCTCCTCCTCCTCTCCTCCTCCTCCTCCTCCTCCTCCTCCTCCTCCTCCTCCTCCTCCTCCTCCTCCTCCTCCTCCTCGAAAGTCTGAGCGAAATGCAAATCTTTCACATCTTTCATCTCTCTCTCTCTCTCTCTCTCTCTCTCTCTCTCTCTCTCTCTCTCTCTCTCTCTCTCTCTCTCTCTCTCTGAATCAAGTTTTCATTATTTTTTGTTTACTTACGTAATTATTATTGTATACATTTACATCGACAGAGAGAGAGAGAGAGAGAGAGAGAGAGAGAGAGAGAGAGCTTCCTTGTGTGTGTGTGTGTGTGTGTGTGTAATTCACCTCATCTCGGTCGCCTGCTGGTCACCCAGCCAGTCTTCCCCATTACTGAGCGAGCTCAGAGCTCATAGACCGATCTTCGGGTAGGACTGAGACCACAACACACTGCACACACCGGGAAAGCGAGGCCACAACCCCTCGAGTTACATCCCTTACCTACTCACTGCTAGGTGAACAGGGGCCACACATTAAAAGGCTTGACCATTTGCCTCGCCGCTCCCGGGACTCGAACCCGACCCTCTCGATTGTGAGTCGAGCGTGCTAACCACTACACTACGTGTGTGTGTGTGTGTGTGTGTGTGTGTGTGTGTGTGTGTGTGTGTGTGTGTGTGTGTGTGTGTGTGTGTATTTTGCAGGCAAGACTAAGTTGAGCAGAGCGAGTGAGTGAGTCAGGTACACACACACACACACACACACACACACACACACACACACACACACAAGCGGTAGGGCAAAAGGTCTTTAAGCTTACGGTGGGGAGGCCAACGCTCGCCCTAGAGACTGCCCTGCTACGTTCCTTCCTCCCCCTGTCTCCTCTGTCCCCCTGTGTCCCTCCCCAGCAAGTCCCAGCCTTCCCCACCAAGCCCCAACCACCCCTGTCCCCTCCCTTGTATCAGTCCGCTAGCTTGGAACACCTCCCACACCTCCCTCTACCCATCCACCCACTCAGTCACTCCACGCCCCGCTCCAGCACAGTCTTCCTACCCTCCTTTGCATGGATTGTTGGTCGTCTAGAAGGAATCTGCACGAGGAGGAGTCTTCGTGTTTACTGTTCCACGTCTCTTGAGTCCCTTGGTGTGCGCTGGTGTGGTGTATTGGTTGCATCGTTGTAAAGATTTTAAGAGTTATGGTGGTCTTTTGTTTTGTTGGTTTGTGTTGCTTTGTGTATGTGTGTTTGTGGGTTTTCTGCCACTTACGGCGACTTAGTACTTAGTTGTTGTTGATTTTTTCTCTGGAGTGCAGGATATTTTACACTATCTGTCTGTCTATCTATCTATCTATTTATATCTATCTATGTTTGTGTTTTGATGATTTTTTGTTTTTGTTTTTGTTTTATAGTTGATTTTGGCCTCTCTCTCTCTCTCTCTCTCTCTCTCTCTCTCTCTCTCTCTCTCTCTCTCTCGTTTGGTTGGTTAGGCGGTGTGGGTGGGTGGGTGGGTGGATGGGTCGGTGGGTGGATAATTGACCTCTGCTCTTGCTGGTTGGCTGCCTGACTGGTTAATTGCTTGGTGGTTGAATGCCTGACTTCTTAAACTGGACGGATTTTTTTCTTTTCTTATTGTCGTTATCTCGTTGACTTTTTACCTAGTCTCTTTTTTTCTTGATTCCTTGACTAATTGACAGGTGACTAACCGAGTGAATCTGATACACTGATTGGCTGGTATACTAATTGACTGACTGACTGACTGACTGATTGATTATCTTAACTGGAGTGTGTCTGACTGACTGACTGACTGGCTAATTGACTGACTGACTGAATTACGAATTAATGTGATATAATGACTGACTGGTGGATTGTGGTCTAAACTGAAGGATTTGATATGACTTGCTCGATTGACTGACTGACTGACTGACTGAATGAATGAATGATTGACTCGACTGATTAATGTGATATAATAACTTACTAGGTGGTTTGTGGTTTAAACAGAAGAATTTCACATGACCTGCTGACTGACTGACTGACTGGCTGACTGACTGACTGAAGAACTGGCTATCTGACTTACATATGACTCTTCTTCTTTTGCATTGTCACTGCCTGCCTCATCATCTTCATCCGTGTGTGTGTGTGTGTGTGTGTGTGTGTGTGTGTGTGTGTGTGTGTGTGTGTGTGTGTGTGTGTGTTTCTCAATAACATCCCCGCATCATCATGACTATTTTGGTTCAGCAGGTGGGTGAGTGAATGTGTCTGGTTACTGGTGGCTGTGGTGCTGCTGTCCCCCCTTGCCCCTAACCCGTCCCGGTAGTTGCATTCTGATCTATCCCTCCTGTCTCGTCTTGTCTCCTCATACCGTCTGCATGTTTGTCATAGTTGTACACGTATTTGCACAGCTGCTCCTCCTTGTGCTAATAAATCCACTGTCATCCATTCCACCCACGACAGGTCCGGCTCTGTCTGTGTGTGTGTGTGTGTGTGTGTGTGTGTGTGTGTGTGTGTGTGTGTGTGTGTGTGTGTGTGATTCTGCCAGTTTATTATATCTTTCTCTCTTTGGATCCTTGTCTCATTTCCGCGGACATCTCATGCGTTCTCTCTCTCTCTCTCTCTCTCTCTCTCTCTCTCTCTCTCTCTCTCTCTCTCTCTCTCTCTCTCTCTCTCTCTCTGGCTCTTTTTCTTTAGTCACATCTACTCGTGGCCAGACTGAAATCCCTGCCATCCCTTCCATCTCCACTCTTCCCCTCCCATTCCCCAGCCATCCCCATCCATCCCTATCCACCACGCTGTTCCCCGCCCTGGCCTGCCCCGCCCAACGCCAAACAGAGGCAAGAGAAGAGTGGTTTCAATACTCTCTCCCTTCCCTGGTTGACTTATATAAAAGGTCTGCCTGTGTCTGTCTGTCTGTGTGTGGAAGAACAGGCATGGTGTGGAGTGTGTGGAGCGTGTGGAGTCGGGTGTGCAGGGCGTGTAGGTGGAGCTGTATGTGGATGGAAAGATACACTGTAAGATAAGAGATTATGAAGATATAAAGGGAGGGAGGGAGGGAAGAAGGTGTGGTGCAGTGAGGCAACTTTGAGGAAGGTTTTCGGAGAGAGGTGTGTATAGAGGCGGAAGATAATATTATGTATAGACACGAGGGACGTCAGGTGTGTTAGATGTATACACGCCGAGAGGTAAACATGCGTATTATTAAAGGTGGGAAGGTGAAAAACAGAGAGGTGGGCCTTTGAAATTATACAGCATTACATGGAAGTGCGTGTAAATACAGACCACACACACACACCCTACAACCCAAATTAGGTGGTCTGCCTCATCCAAGCCCTCACCACGGCTCGGGAGATCCAACCAACCAGCCAGCCAGTCAGCCAGTCAGCCATCCAGTCTGCCAGCCGCCAACGAACATCAACGCCACGGAACTAAGAGCTTTTCTCGGAAGGTTTCAGCGGCTGGCAGATTTTTTTTTTTTTTTCTTCTTCTTTCCGATGTTGCAAAGTTTGGCCTGTCTGTCTGTCTGTCTGTTCGTCTGTCTCGAGTTTTCTTATTTGTGTATTAGAATTTTATAATGACTAACTTTTTGCTTTTGTAGGGAAGTTTTGGTAGTGTAGGTGATTTGGTGTTTTCTTTTATCTGTATTGCAAAGTGTGACATACCTATCTATCTGTCTGTTTGTGTCTGTCCCTCTATATGTCTGTTTCTTTGTCTGCGTATCTATCTTTTCATGTCTGGCTGTCTGTTTCCCTGTCTTTAGGCAAGTTTTGGCTGCTGTTTCATGATTTTATTTTATCTATCGCAAATATGCTCTATCTATCTATCTGTCTGTGTCTGTCTCTCTGTATGC
Organism: Portunus trituberculatus; assembly: GCF_017591435.1. Classification (NCBI taxonomy): domain Eukaryota; kingdom Metazoa; phylum Arthropoda; class Malacostraca; order Decapoda; family Portunidae; genus Portunus; species Portunus trituberculatus. The sequence continues at coordinate 16,052,920 of NC_059295.1, forward strand.
ATGTTTCTTTGTCTACTTGTCTATCTCTTTATGTCTGCGAGTCTGTCTCTGTATGTCTATCTCTTTGTCCTTCGTTCTCAGTTTTCCATAGCAGTGACAGTGAAGCAAAGTTGAGAAGTAAATCGAGCTTGAAATCTAACTCTTGGCTGCCCTGGGAAAGTTTCGACAGGTTATTGGATGTTTATCTTTTACACTATAGAGTTAACCTTGCCTGGCTATCCGTCTCCCTCTTCCAGTGCAGCGACGCGTACTGTGGAGGATAAAACTATGTAAGACTGTCCAACGCGGAATGGTCGGTAACTATAGCGAAAAATGGAGAGACTTCGAAAATTCTGTGTGTGTGTAAAAAGTTATCAGGAAAAGCTATAATTCAGGACTGATTTATTCTTGACGGAGCAAAAAAAGAAAAAAAAGATGGAGAAAGGTGGTGACGTTATCTCTCTCTCTCTCTCTCTCTCTCTCTCTCTCTCTCTCTCTCTCTCTCTCTCTCTACTTTCTACTTCACCGCGCCCTGTTCTCTG
>NC_059295.1:16058440-16108440 GCF_017591435.1 Portunus trituberculatus
CACACACACACACACACACAAATTCAGTGAGAGAGAGAGAGAGAGAGAGAGAGAGAGAGAGAGAGAGAGAGAGAGAGAGAGAGAGAGAGACTTTTCTGCATAGCCTGAATCACTCAATCCGTTTGCTAAAGAATATATATATATATATATATATATATATATATATATATATATATATATATATATATATATATATATATATATATATATACACGTGTGTATATGAAGAATAAAAAAGTACGTGAAGACCTGTTTGGTGGGCGATTCTGCACGGTGGTGGGCGGTGTGTGTGTGTGTGTGTGTGTGTGTGTGTGTGTGTGTGTGTGTGTGTGTGTGTGTGTGTGTGTGTGTGTGTGTGTGTGTGTGTGTGTGTGTGTGTGTGTGTGTGTGTGTGTGTGTGTGTGTGTGTGTGTGTGTGTGTGTGCGTGCGTGTGTGTGCGCGCGCGCGCGCAGCAGATTGGTGAATAGGGGTGGAGGCTGCAAGAAGACGAAAGAATAGTTTAACACACACACACACACACACGCACACATTAACAAACTAACTGGTTTTGAGATCTTTTTTTAGTAGTAGTAGTAATAGCAGCAGCAGCAACAGCAGCAGCAGCAGCAGCAGTAGTAGTAGTAGTAGTAGTAGTAGTAGTAGTAGTAGTAGTAGTAGTAGTAGTAGTAGTAGTAGTAGTAAAAGTAGTAGTTGCTGTTGTTTGTCCTTATTCTCCTCCTTCTTCCTTCTCTTCCTCCTCCTCCGTCCTCCTCTTCCTCCTCCTCCTCCTCCTCCCTCTTCCTCCTCCTCCCTCTTTTTCCTCTTCCTCCTCCTCCCTCTTTCCTCCTCCTCCTCCTCCTCCTCCTCCTCCTCCTTCTCTTCTCCCTCTTAGTTCCTTCCTCTTCATCCTCTTCTTAACCTTGTTGTTGTTACAGTTATCACAGTTACTACTTACTGCCTACAGCTACTCTTACACCAATGACTTTACTTATAGATTGTCCCTCGCACACACACACACACACACACACACACACACACACACACACACACACAGACACACACACAGACTTACACAGACATACATAGACGAGGGCGTGTCAGCAGCACTTACACGCCCTGTTTGTCAGCCGCTGCGGAAGGAGAGGTAAAGAGGAGGCGTTGCCGTGGGCGTGAGGGAGCGAGGGAGAAACTGTACTTGATAATGGGTCGTGATGTGCCGCCGGTGGGTGAGGGGATTGGGGGGAGAGAAGGGGAGAGAAGAGGAAGGAGGTGGAGGGGAGGGAAAGAGGGGAGGGTAGGTAAAGAGGGGGAGAAAATTAGAGGGAAGAAGTATAGAAAGAAGGCAAGTGAAGAGGAAGAGGTTTTTTTTATGAGAGAGAGAGAGAGAGAGAGAGAGAGAGAGAGAGAGAGAGGCGTGGGGGAGGAGAAGAGACAACAGACAGACATAGAGATGAACAGATATGTAGACAGACAGACAGACAAACAGGAGACAGATTGACATATATATACATGCATACATACATACATACATACATACATACATACAGACAGACAGACAGACACAGAGCTTTCCTTCTTATTGTTCCTGAACTGTCATAAAAGTGGAACAAAAAAGCAATAAAACGAGGAAGATATTACTGAAACACAATTTTCTCTACTTCACGTGTAATGTTACGTCTGTTGAGTGAAATTTCAAGGTTTGGAATAGGTAAAAAGTAGGGCAGTTTTGAAATAAGCTGGTGAATCTCTCTCTCTCTCTCTCTCTCTCTCTCTCTCTCTCTCTCTCTCTCTCTCTCTCTCTCTCTCTCTCTCTCTCTCTCTGCGATTAGTCCTACGAAAACATGAATTATTGTTTTGTTAGATATTAATCCAATCTTTTTTTTTTAACCAGTTAATTCCATCTAGAACTTTTTTTACACCCGTTTTATGCTAATGCCACAGAGAGAGAGAGAGAGAGAGAGAGAGAGAGAGAGAGAGAGAGAGAGAGACTACAGCGTCCCAATTCTGCTTGACTTTCGTTGGCACCCCATTGTTTCCCATCGCGTGACTGCCTCAGAGGTCAAAGAACTTTAAACTGATTGGCGGCATTGAAGGAAGCCGCAGCCTCGTGTAGCAGTGCAAATGAAATCATGTCAAATCAATTACTCCATACGCAGAACTGTAGTAGTGCCTCAGTAAGCGATAACCGGGTGTAGTATTGCAGAGAAGGAAATTACATCGTGTTGTTTTGCATTATAAGATCGTGTGTATCGAAAGCCACTGCCTCGTGTAGCATGGCGAATGAAATGGTGTCAAACTGGTTACTCGGACGGGAGAACAGTAGTGTCTTAAATAGTAATGAATAAATGAATAAGAAGATAAAAATAAAAACTCGTGTAACATTGTAAATATGATAATCTCTTTGTAAAATCTAACTTTATCTAGCTTGAATCCACATTGCTTTTTGTCCTGTTTTCCTGATTATGTCAAGGTCTCATGCACGGAAGTACTTAACAGTGTATTAAGTATGGATAACCTTGTGTGGCAGTGCATATTAAGTCATGTCAAAACAGTTATTCATATACAGAGGTTCAGACAGACAGAGGTTCAGCAGCAGCAGCAGCGTATTTGTATATCGTATGGTAAAGTTATGATTGTGTGGAAATAAGTAAGACGATGAAGAAGAGCAATAAAATCATTGCATGGAAATATGAATGCCAATGTATTAAAAAAAAGTGAAAATCACACCATAGAAGTCAAGTTGAAATTAAATGCATGAAAATAAGCGACATAATGAAATAAATATAATAAAATCGTTGAATGGAAATATAAACGTCAATAAATTCATGAAAAGAAGTAAAAATCACATCAAAGAATACACAAAATAATTAGGAAAAAATGTGATTCCAAATTAATATTACTAGTTTGAATGTGAGAAGAACAAGTGAGGAAGAAAATGAAGTAAAAAAAAATCAGAAAAAAAAGAATAAATAGAAACAATAATGATAACTGGACTGATTAAGCTAATCAAAACCTTAAACCTTATAGCCGTCCTTCCCTACCACACAGAGACAACCTATATAAGGGAAGTCAAGGTGATTCTCTTCCATCCTCCGCTTCATTGCTACGTAAAAAAGTGTCGTACAAAACAAAATCCCGAAAAATTGTGCATGATTGTAGAGAGCACATGGAATTTGATGTGCTACACTAGAAATAAATGTATCAAAATTTTTAGTCCCGTTTTGTTTTATTTTTGTTTGGTTTTGTTTGTTTTGTTTTTCCAAAATACTTGTCTTTGAGTCTGAATTCAAAGAGTAAGAAGGAATTAGGAAACGATGACCTAAGAAGTGAAAAAAAAAAAGAAAGAGAGACAAAGAAAAAAGAAACGGGAGAATTTAAACTATGTAAGGGGATGTGCAGAAATGGTACACACACACACACACACACACACACACACACACACACACACACACACACCATAACTTTTTTGGTTCACTTTAATTTATTCATTTATTCAAAGACACCAATCACTGCGTCTCATTGGTGGTGGGTGGCGGCGCCTTATTGGTCCTTCCCGTAAATTAGGTTGTGTGTGGAGAGGGGGTAGACGAAAAGACGGAACGAGAGAGGGCGAGAAGCAGAAGGGACAAGGAAATTAGGCATAAGGAAGAGGAGAGATGGAGGTACGAAAGGACTGTAGGTTGGTAAAGGAAGGAAATTGATGTATAGTAGAGAAGAAAATAAGAAAATTACTATGAAGAGATGAAGGAGGAAGGAAGGGAATTAAGGGAAAGGGAGAAGGCAAGATAGGAACGGGTAGCAATTTAGTGGACGGTAGGAACAAGAAATGGAAAAGGAGGAAAGAAATGGTGTGTTGAAATTGATCCCATTTTGAGTCTCTGAAATTGATTGGCTGGTTGCGTGATTGATTGATTGATTGATTGATTGACTGATGAACTGATTACTCTCTCGTTGCAAAACCACAGCACAGAAAGAAAGAAGGAAGGAAGGAAGGAGGAGGTCGGTGATTGCCTGCTTCCCTTAAGTTCAGTTACTGTTTTGTTTGGAGAAGCGGTATTTCTTTTATGCTTGTCTATCTGCATACTTATCTATCCATCTATCCACCTATCTATTTATCTATCCTACATCTTTATTTTATTTATTACATATATATTTACTTACATATTTCACCAACACCACAATTTTCTTCTCTTCGGCACCATAAGACACGTGAGGAAAGACATACGTATTTGGCACAGGAGGAGGCAGTTCACTCCCTCCCCATCTAGGGCCAAATTGTAAGAAGCCACCCGTGCTTGCCTTAAAGAGAACCGAGAACCAGAAAGGTACAAAGGGACGGAAGGACTTGGCGTGGGAGAAGTTAAATTGTCAAGCAGGAAGAGAATACGATACAAACCAATGAGGAAAAAATGAAAAAGAGCAAAAGGAAAGGAGAGCAGGTGACGGGAAAAGGCATAAAAACATGAAAGGGTGTGAAATAGGAAAGGAAAAATAGGGCTAATATAAGACAATAGAAAGGAAAAAAGGGTGGAATTTGATTTAAATGGGAGGAAGAGAGAAATAAAGAGATTAATTTAGAAAGATTATTTGGACATTCTAAAGGAAGGAAAGAAAGGTGGGGAAGAAGTAAGGGAGGAGGGTGAAAAGAAGAAATGAAACATAAGAGAATAAACTGAAAAAAAAAATAGGAGGAAGAATAAAGTAAGGAAAAGAAAAGATAATGAAATGGAGAAAGAGAGACGAAAGACACGAAAAAAATAATAAATAAATATAGTGATAGAAATATGTAGAGAATGAAGAGAGAAACGAAAACAAGAAGAATGGAAAAGAAGTAAAAAAAAAAAAGTGAATAAAAGAAAAAGTGAAGGAGAAAATCAAGAAATAAGAAGAATGAGTACGAAGACAAAATCAATGAGGAAGAAGAGAGAAAAGCAGAAGATAAAAGAGGAAGAAAAGTACGAAACGAGAAACAGATGCAAAGAGACAAGAGAAGAGATAATAAGTGGAGCGGAAAAAAAGAGAGAGAAAGAAAAAAGAAAGAAAGGAAAGCAGAGTTATACAAGAATGCTGGATGAATGAGAGAGAGGAGATTAATTAAAGTACGGTAGAGAGAGAGAGAGAGAGAGAGAGAGAGAGAGAGAGAGAGAGAGAGAGAGAGAGAGAGAACGAGAAGCATAAAATAAGATGAAAATAAACTGGAATAGAGAAAAATAATAATAAAAAAAAACATTAGTGGAAGACTGCCGAGACAAAATGAATGAAAGAAAGAAGAAGGGAAAGGAAGTGAAAAACATAGAAAATAATAAATGCACTTAGGAAAAGAAGAGAAAAAGAGGACTAAAAGATAAATAAGTGAAGAAACAGAACAAAGGAGAGGAGGATGGAAGAGGGAGTAAAAGTGAGAAGAGATGAGTGAAAGGACAGGAGAGGAAGAAGAATGACAAGAATGACTCGCGGGGCCCTGTAAGCCTGGTGACGCACTACTGCTTGTGTCACACCATAAAAAAATCACACACCCTCCTTTTTGTCGTCACACCTCACTCACTCACCACCACCACCATCACTCTCATTCCTAAACCACCTCCTTCCTCCCTCCTCTCTCTCCTTCCTCCTCCTCTTCCTCCTCCTCCTCCTCCTCCTCCTCCTCCTCCTGTTCACTCTCATGTCACTGGCACGTGTGTGTGTGTGTGTGTGTGTGTGTGTGTGTGTGTGTGACTCACGATAATCTGGGCGTTCTTATGTTTATGTAATAAGTAAGCACATTTTTGTACGCCATATTAAGTAAGAGAGAGAGAGAGAGAGAGAGAGAGAGAGAGAGAGATCAAAAGAAAAATCGATATATACCTTAGGAAAATAACACCAGTGATTGAAATAAAAGGGAATTTCTAACTTTTTTTTTTCACTTTTGCAGTCTTTTACCAGAAATAAAAAAAAAAACCACCTCTCTACTCGTGTAACTTGTGGCACACATTGTAGAAAAGAAAGTTGACGACGCAGAGAACTAAAAAAAAAAAAGGAAAGAAAAAAAAAAAAAAAAATATAAGACAATGAATCCGAACAGGGTAAGTAAAGAATAGGAGCAGACAATTGAAGTGAAGTAGTAAAGGGAAGGGAAGGAAGGGATGGGATGGGGTGGGATGGGATGAGATGGGATGGGATGGGGTGGGATGGGATGGGATGGGATGGGGTGGGTGGGATGGGGTGGGGTGGATCAGAGACAATGACTGGAGATACGTACAGAAGGGGAGCGAGGCGAGGGAGGGTGTGGTGCCAGGCAGGTGTTCATGGCCCGCTTGTTTTCATTGCTACCACCACCACCACCACCACCACCACCACCACTACTACTATGTTAATGCAGTGAACAGTGAGCACCCGTTGTGAGCACTACTGGGATACTGTGGGTGGAATCAGAGAGAGAGAGAGAGAGAGAGAGAGAGAGAGAGAGAGAGAGAGAGAGAGAGACGGGGTTTTAGTGTGTGTGTGTGTGTGTGTGTGTGTGTGTGTGTGTGTGTGTGTGTGTGTGTGTGTGTGTGCTGCCATGGAACACTCACGGAGAGGATCAAAGCGGGGCATCCTCAAGAACACGGTGAGTTTTTTCATCATTTTTTCTCTCTCTCTTTCTCTCTCTTTTTCCCACTTTCTATTTTTCTTCTCCTGTTTCTCTTCTCCACTTTCTTCACGTTCACCTCTCTAGTCCTTCTTGTCGTTCTTATCGTCAGCACGTTAGTTACTTTTTCTCATTCTTCTTGTTTTTCTCATCTCGTTCTCCTTGATTTTTTCCCCTATACACGTCTTCCTCGTCTTCATCCCCGCCATCGTTCTTGTCATTATCGTCTTCCTATCTGCTGCAGTTATCATGATGTGTTCTATCTTGACGTTAGCGTATAAGAAAAGAGAAGCTTCATTATCTTCGTTATCTTTTTTTTTTTTTTATGTATATGATACATACCTTCCTATTTGTCTAATCTTTTAAAACTCCTTTTTAAAGCTCCCTCTCCTGTAATGGCGAGTTCATTACTAAGTCCTTCCCACTCGTCTACCATTCTTTTCAAACTAATTTCTTCCTGTCTCTCTTTTATATCTAACTTTATCAAACTTGAACCCGCTATTTCTTGTGTTATCTTGATCACTGACCCTGAGGATTTTTGTCTGTCATCATGCATACGTGGCGCTTATGCTTGCTTCGGGGAGGAGAGTGTTGTATTGTATTTCAAGCTGTCTTGGGATTGGTGTAGAATTCATTTTCTTCTACCACGTTTCCTGTAACCTTAGTATTACGCTATTAAGATTTTATTCATAGAGATATGTAAGTCAGAAATAGTTTTGAGAATGCAGTGAGGGTGCGGAACTGAATGGAGATCCATGGCAGGTGGACATAGAGAGAGGTATGTTTTATAGAGGGACTACCATATGTAGACCTGAAGGCTTCTTGCAGCTTCCAATAGGTTTTTCTAAGTTTCACCTGGAACATTTGCAACATAAACTTTCACATCGTATATATCGGTAATCGAGGCTTCCAAGACTCTCGCCTGATCTATTCCGTCCATTCCTTCCCAGCACATTCTCTCCCCGTAATGAATAGCTGCGTGGTGGGTAAAAATGTGGCTGTGGCAGCTGGTTATTGTAAAGAAGGCGGCCAGAAAATTGATAGAATGACGGTAGCCTTATATAGCGGCATTTTTTTTTTTTTTTTGTGTGTGTGTGTGTGTGTGTGTGTGTGTGTGTGTTTCACTGTTTGATCTGCTGCAGTCTCTGACGAGACAGCCAGACGTTACCCTACGGAACGAGCTCAGAGCTCATTATTTCCGATCTTCGGATAGGCCTGAGACCAGGCACACACCACACACCGGGACAACAAGGTCACAACTCCTCGATTTACATCCCGTACCTACTCACTGCTAGGTGAACAGGGGCTACACGTGAAAGGAGACACACCCAAATATCTCCACCCGGCCGGAGAATCGAACTCCGGTCCTCTGGCTTGAAGCCAGCGCTCTAACCACTGAGCTGCCGGGCGTGTGTGTGTGTTTGTGTGTGTGTGTGTGTGTGTGTGTGTGTGTGTGTGTGTGTGTGTGTGTGTGTGTGTGTGTGTGTGTGTGCCTATTCCTTGCCATTGCGTTATACTTACCCGCAGTATCTCTGTCGGGTCTACGCAATCTGCCTGTAATAGTCTATCGCCCCTTGTTTAGCAGCAGTGTTCCTTTGATAGTGCGAGGCTCTCAAGTGTTTCTTTCTCCCGCAGGGCTGTGTGGGGCTCGTCGCGGCTGAGGTGGATCTGTCAGGGCGGCACTTAGAGCAGCTCCCCACCGCCCTCTTTTCCAGCCTCCACCTCACCAGCATTAATCTTTCCCACAACCTCCTCGCCCCGACGCCCTCCGTCGCTGCCTCAGCCAGGAGGCGACATAGAGGTCACGGCAGAAAAAGAAGGGACCGCAGGCGTCGCTTGGTCCCTGTTGAATGCCGGGAGACGCCAGAGGCCTGGGCTAGAACGAGACCCTCTGCCAACGATCATGACTGCCACAACCCAGCTGGCAGTGCACACGGAAGGGCCGGCGAGGAGGATGGACTGAGCGGCGACTCAGGCGTCCCCTCAGATCCCGTGGAAGAGGAATCTCAAAGAAGTGATCTGGAGGGCGTGTCCCGCAAGACACCCGCGGTGCTGAGCAGCTTCGCAGACGAACTTCAGGAAAAGCTACGTCAGCGGAGAGTCTTGAGCGAGGGCCTTTTTGTGGTGGATCAAGTCCCGGAAGGCCTCCCTGTCAAGGAGGCACAGCCTAGACCACCCTACATTCAGTTGTTAGAGTCCTCGCACCTGCCACGAAACACAGGCACCAGGAAGGATGCGTCTGCTATACCTCGCGTCTCGCCCCTGACGGCCCCTGTCACAAACCAACCCTTCCTTGCCGAGGCATCCAACAGCTGCAGCAGCCGCTCCACTGCCTCCACCAGAAGCAGGAGTGAGGGGCCGGACAGCCACAAGGAGAAGGGGGATCGGGGCAGCTATGAGGACAGCAGCTCATCCGGCGTTGACGAGAGTGACAACGCGTCCGAGGAAGGAGGGGAGGTGACGGCTGCAGGCGAGGTGTGGACGGTCCCTGCCAGGAGTCTAGGCGCCCTCTACCAACTGAGGCACTTCCAGCAGCTCCAGGTATGTGCCTTTACCTCTTCATCATCTTTGATACATGATGTGGTAGTAATCTTCAGTAATAGTCAATAATAACAGATAATTGTTAACGAAGGTTCAGGTATCGGTATGTAATGACAGTAACCCCGCCACTGTTCCCCCGCCGGTGACACAGACGGTGGTGCTGGACAGGAACAAATTGCTGGAATTCCCCTCCTGTCTCCTGGGTCTGCCTCGCCTGGTGCGCCTCTCCCTGGCTCACAACCTGCTGTGTGTTCTCCCCCATGCACTCCACTCCCTCGCCAGGTGCGTCAGCCTCACTCACTTTGAAACTCACCAGGTGTTGTGCTGACAGCTCCAATACCCTTCCTCCTCCTCCTCATTTTCCTCCTCCTCATCCATGCAAGAGCACTGCCCGAGGTCACTCTTCGCGGTGTCTGTTACTGATGTGAGTCACCCACAGCCCCTCCCCCACTCTGTCCTAACCGCTGATACCCGCTACTGTGGACGAGTAACCTTTGTGAGTGGCACGGTGACGGCTTGTGTCCCTACAGGTTGGTCGAGCTGAACGTGTCCTTCAACCATCTGGTAGAGCTGGGCGTGGGGGTGTGCCGCCTACCAATGTTGACCCACCTGCGAGCCGCCCACAACAGGATAGAGGCGGCGCCCGAAGTGGCTGCCATGGAGGCCCTCCGCACCCTGGTGAGTGGCCGCCACGCCCCTGCCATCACACTCCTTGCCTACATTAATACATTACTAGCTTCTCTCTCTCTCTCTCTCTCTCTCTCTCTCTCTCTCTCTCTCTCTCTCTCTCTCTCTCTCTCTGTTATTCCATCTGTCTGTCTATCTGCCTATCTAATTATCTATCTATCTATCTATCTATCTATCTATCTATCTATCTATCTATATATATATATATATATATATATATATATATATATATATATATATATATATATATATATATATATACATCTGTCTATCTAACTATCTGTTTATTTATCTGTACTTATCTATTAATTTATCTATCTGTCTTCAACCAACTTATTATCTATCTGTAACCATCGAATTACACACACACACACACACACACACACACACACACACACACACACACACACACACACACACACACACACACACACACACACACACACACACACACACACACACACACACACACACACACACACACACACACACACACACACACACACACACAGGCGTGCCGCGTTAGCCAGCCCGCCCGAGTGTTGACCGGAAACTTTGGCCGCAGGACTTGTCTGAGAACCGGGTAGGGGTCGAGGCGGGTGTGAGGAGGGCGCAGACCAACCCCGCCGCCCTCGCCTCCCCCGCTGCCGAGGTGGACGACCCACAAGACGCCCCGCGCGACTCCCGCCCCCTAGCCCTCAACTTGCGCCTCAACAGCCTCACGGGACCTGTCACCCTCGCTAGCATCCAGGTCAGTGTATGGCCTGCATTCAGAAACCCATTGCAATCACACCATGACTATTTTCAAAGGACACAGAAGTGATTACTCTGGTTCTCACGAGTGTCCTGATAATGACACATATCTTGTTGATCTGTCACTTGAATCATAGAATACACCCTTGGAAACCCATGTCACTTCAACTAGCGTCTTTTGAAAGCACTACAGGGGCATCGCATGAGTGATTTAGAATATGGGGCTATGCAGGGAATTCCTAAGACTGCGTGTGGGGAGCCTTTTCCATTTTCTCACGTGGGCAGAAGGAAGGAGGGAAGGAATACTGCAGGGAGAGGAGGTGGGAGGAGTGCACAGGTGGCCTCTGGTGACCCCGGATGCTGCAGCAGCAGTGGGGATCCCTCGTGAGGCGTGTGCGGTTGCCTGCTTCACGTGACCTGCAGAGGTAACATGGTAGAATGCGTGTATATATAGCGAGCAGTGTTATCAGCTCCCCTCGTTACCTTGTGTGTGTGTGTGTGTGTGTGTGTGTGTGTGTGTGTGTGTGTGTGTGTGTGTGTGTGTGTGTGTGCATGTGTGTGTGTCAGGTGCTTCCCATAGAGTTCCCACCCTTAAGTGCCAAGTGATTAGAGGAGAGGTGAGGCAACGCGTTACCTTTCACCACCTATTATTCGTCTCCTGGAGCAGGTTCTGACTCGCTCGTCCACCCAGCCAACCATCCATCCTCCCCATCATCCTTCCTCTCTTTCGCCATCATCTCTTCAACCTCCTGTACGTACCCTATTTCTTGTGTGCCCTTATTTTTCTTCTGCTTATATGCTCTTCCTTCTTTCATTCCTTCTCATAGTCTTCCTCCTCCTCTTCCTCCTCTTCCTCCTCCTCCTCCTCCTCCTCCTCCTCCTCCTCCTCCTCCTTCTCATTCTCTTCCTTCTCGTCCCTTTTTTATACCACGTTCTTCATGTTGTTTCCATATATTATGTACGTCTATTTTTGTTTTCCTCCGTCTTTTCTTCTCCTTCCTCTTCTTCCCCCTCCTCTTCCCTACCGTCACTACTACTACTACTTCTACTTTTTGTGGTGGTGAGCGAAGAATTTAAAATTTACATATACGCACGCGAATATTATCATCTCAAAAAAAAAAAAAAAAGAATGAGGCATTTCCTATCACGAAGCGTCAGAGAGAGAGAGAGAGAGAGAGAGAGAGAGAGAGAGAGAGAGAGAGAGAGAGAGACGGTCATGAGATATTTCCACGTGCCCGAGTGTTGGTGGTGGTGGTGGTGGTGACGGTAGCAATGATGGTGGTCTGACAATATCTTGCCAAAGGAACACACACACACACACACACACACACACACACACACACACACACACACACACACACACACACACACACACACACACACACACACACACACACGTGCAGATGACTGATTCCCATGTGAGAGAGAGAGAGAGAGAGAGAGAGAGAGAGAGAGAGAGAAAAGTGAAAAGAAAAAAGAATAAGTAGCAGGTGATAGGAGTAATAAATAATAGTATAAAAGAGAAAGGTGAAAAAAGAAACGGTGAAAAAAGGAGGAAAATAAAATACGAGTGTGAGATAAAATAAGAAAAGAAAAAAAGAAAAGAAGAGAAGAGAAGCGAAGAGAAAACGTGTAAAGGCAAATAGGAGGAGTACCAGGAAGAAAGACACGGAGAAATGAAAAAAAGAAAAGGAAAAACGAAAGCGGTAAGGAGTGAAGGGAAAAAGACGAGTTGAAATGGAGAAAGGAAAAAAAATGAGCATGACAAACGAAAAGAGATGGAGGGGAAAGATGGAAATTTGCCAAAGGAGAGAAGAAAAAAAAAACTACATGAAAGGAGAAACGCGGAATAATGAGGAGAATAGAAAGAAATGAGAAGATTTGAATGAGGAGAAGAAGAAATGAAGGTATTAGAGGAAACAATGAAAAAAGTTAAACAAAGCGAGCGATAGTAATATAATAATAATAACAATAATAATAATAATAATAATAATAATAATAATAATAATAATAATAATAATAATAATAGTAAAATTGGAAAGAGAAGAGAAAAAGGACAAAGGAAACATGAATGCGAAAAAAATATAAAAGAGAAGGAAAGAAAAATTAAAAGATGGAAAGAGTAATCAAGAAGAGAGAGAGAGAGAGAGAGAGAGAGAGAGAGAGGGCGGGGAGATGAGTATACTTACCTAACGGTAGGATTGAAGGGGAGGTGGAGGGAAAGGAGAGGAAGAGACGGAAAGGTTGACATGACACAGGCGTCTTGCCATCACTAAGAGAGATCCGCCCTTCCGTCTCTCTCTCTCTCTCTCTCTCTCTCTCTCTCTCTCTCTCTCTCTCTCTCTCTCTCTCTCTCTCTCTCTCTCACTCTCTGAAACCTTTGACATTATCAGCATTAGTTTTCGTTTCCTCATTTTTTTTTTTTCTTCCTGGAGTAGTGACAGAATGCTTAGCGTGTAACGGAAGAGGAGGAAGAAAAGGAGAGAGAGAGAGAGAGAGAGAGAGAGAGAGAGAGAGAGAGAGAGAGAGAGAGAGAGAGAGAGAGAGCACAGGTCGGTGGAATTTCTCGAAAATATCAATTTAATCACCGTTAACAATAATAGCAAACCACTCGCGTCAGTCACTCGGGAGGGAGATGCTTGGGCGACGGTGTGTGTGTGTGTGTGTGGCTGGTAATAACAGACAGCTGATCGAAATTTCTGCTATACCTAACCTAGATACCGTTAACTCATTCAATCCTCCCACAAAAGTCAATTTCCCCATGTGAGCATTTATCTCTTGCATAAAATTTCCTGATAAATAAATACTCCATGCAAAAATTATTTATTTATTCATTATGCATCTATTTTGTCTACTTAGTTTTTTTTTTTATGTTCTGTGATTTTGTCCTGTCTACATATTATTATGATGGATTCATTTATTTCATCCTTTTTACTTTTGCGATTCCGATCAAATGTAAGAAGATATTAAAGTAACCAAAATATCACCATGATAATAATAATAAAAAAAAAATCACCATTATTTAATAACTGACAAATCTAAAGGCAACACCCACACACACACACACACACACACACACACACACACACACGGTAGCTCAGTGGTTAGAGCGGTGGCTTCACAAGCCAGAGGACCGGGGTTCGATTCCCCGGCCGGATGGAGATATTTGGGTGTGTCTCCTTTCATGTGTAGCCCCTGTTCACCTAGCAGTGAGTAGGTACGGGATGTAAATCGAGGAGTTGTGACCTTGTTGTCCCGGTGTGTGGTGTGTGCCTGATCTCAGGCCTATCCGAAGATCGTTAATAATGAGCTCTGAGCTCGTTCCGTAGGGTAACGTCTGGCTGTCTCGTCAGAGACTGCAGCAGATCAAACAGTGAAACACACACATATATCTGTCCATGGACACAATCCATTTCACTGATTTAGAGAGAGAGAGAGAGAGAGAGTAATGTCAATTCCGGAGAAGTGCTCAGTTTCTCCTGTCTCTCTCTCTCTCTCTCTCTCTCTCTCTCTCTCTCTCTCTCTAAATCAGTGAAATGGATTGTGTCCATGGACAGATATGTGTGTGTGTGTGTGTGTGTGTGTGTGTGTGTGTGTGTGTGTGTGTGTGTGTGTTGAGACGTGAATTAAGGCTGCAAGAATGTGTGTGTGTGTGTGTGTGTGTGTGTGTGTGTGTGTGCCCGAGCTGCATATCGAGAGAGAGAGAGAGAGAGAGAGAGAGAGAGAGTTATGTAAAGAAGCAAGGGGAAAAAATCTTTCAGATTTCCTGACGCTCCTGCCGTTACAATAACTACTACTACTACTACTACCACTACTACCGACCGGGGACACTGCGAACCGGGTCATAGACTTTCTCACAATAAGATAACCTTCCTGCATTTGTTTCCTCCTTGCCATTCCCCTCTCTCTCTCTCTCTCTCTCTCTCTCTCTGGACCTGTGAGGTAGAAAATAGCGGGGAGTGGCGGAAACATAGTGTGTTAGTGTTGAGCTGATGTCTTTGACGGGCGGGTTGGCGAATGTTCCTTCTCTCTCTCTCTCTCTCTCTCTCTCTCTCTCTCTGGTGTTACTATTTAGTGTGTGCATTGTCAGATGCATAGTTCAAATCGAGTGTGAGAAAGGAAAGTGAAATCCCATCAGTGTACTTATTTCAAGTTATGTGGCGATTTTGAATATATTATTTGAGTTTGAGCTCAAGAATGTCTCTCGTAGGTGCTTTAGTCAGAAAGACGGGCAATGTGACAAAATGAGGACTGAAGACAATTCAGAAGGTAGAAAATAGGGAGAGGAAAAAAAAATGGATGAAGTATGAGGGTAAAAGATTGAAACAGTGGTCGGTGCAGTGGACAGAAAAGACGGGGGAAGAGAAGATGATGCAGAATCTAGAAAAAGGAAAGAGGAAGAGTGGATGCAATATGAGGGAAAAGAAAGAAACAGTAGTGGGTGCAGTGGTCAGAAAAGACGGCGAGTATGGCAGGGAAATGATGGAGAAGGCATTGAGAGTTTTGAGAGTGAGAGATAAGGGGCGCCAGGTCCTCCTCCGCCTCACTCTGATTCCTCCACATGGTGATGCCAATACAGCCGTTCAGCAGGACCCACCCAAACCTAGGAGTGTCGTGCTTGACAAGGCCCACTTTCAGGTCTGTATTATATCGGAACCTTCTCGGTTAACGGCATACAGTATAGATACGGGGTCGTATTTGTAAGTGGTATGTTGTAATCAATATCCCTTTGTCTTTTATCCATTTTTCTATCTATCTATTCCTCTACTTTCGTTTTGTTGCTTTCTTCAAGTGGCCTGATGTCCAGAGTAATAATCTCTCTCTCTCTCTCTCTCTCTCTCTCTCTCTCTCTCTCTCCGCAAACTTTTCCTGAATGATGTGCTGTACAGTCCCCGCGTACTACCGGATTCCAGAAAACTCAATCCCAACAAATATCAATTTAATCAAGTAGAACACACAAATGAACTAACAAGGAACACAACTCAATTTAATGCGAGGGATGTATCTTTCTTTTCCACCAGTTGATCGATGACAGAGTATTTTGTCTAAGTTAATATTATTATTTTTTTATTCATTTTTTTATTTTCATCCCGAGAGTGTTCAGGTATTACCTGGAAGGCCTTTGCGTTAATGTCACGGGGAAGTTTTGGCGCCGCAGCTGTAGAAATTAAGTCTTCCGTCGGTGTTGTTTATCAGGGAAGTTTCTTCACTTGAAAAAGAAAATAAATATAATAATAATAATAGAATAAAATAATGATGATGATGATGATGACGATAATAATAATAATAATAATAATAATAATAATAATAATAATAATAATAATAATAACTAATATTAGTAAAAATAAAATGATAAATACAAAGAATCTAGGGAATTTCTGGATGATTATTAGTTTAATTTAGTTAGTTGTTTGCTGGTATCCAAACAAAAGCAATGTTAATGGGTACTCACTGGGTGGTATGCATAGCTACATATCTCATGGACTACTGCTAGGCATAGCTAATATGCAGTTGAGTGTATTAGAAGCAGATTTTATAATGGATAATGCTAAATGAACTACCTATGCAATTTTTATATTGTGATGGTGATGTTGCCATCTTTTCAAGTTCAGATTACATTTGAGATGAAGTATGTACATACAACATAGCTAAATGATAGAATATCTTTCATTCAGGGGCATTTCTATACCCCCTGGGGGCCCTAGGCAAGAAGGACCATGGGGGCCCCTGGCCCAGAATGATGATGAATGAAGTTCACAACAACAGATCAGTAAATGAATATTTTATTAAAGAATTAACATATAAAATAAATTATAACATGAATAACATAAACTCAATGCAAACTTTGCACACACTATATGAATGACAGAAAAAACAAACATAACCAAAATGTACAAAATTTTAAATATGCTAAAATGCAACTGAGCTGATAAAACAAAACAAAACAAAAACATACAAATCAACAAGGAACTGAAGTGGAAAGGAAGAATTGCAACACCTTGATCTTATATCCATAGTCCATATGCAATACCAGCCGTCCCTCGGGGCCTCCACCAGCTCAGGGCCCTAGGCAACTGCCTAGGTTTCCTACACCATTGTGACGCCTCCGCTTTCACTGAGAGGTGACACACACCCTATATGGTCACCTATATGAAGAGCATGATTGAGAGTCAGCCACACCAGCAATATAGTACACATTAATGCTAAACTTGAAGAGGCTCAGTTGCAATAATTCAAATGAGACATTGCTTAAAGATGCTTCCATAAGCTTCAGTGGGCTTCATAATTGCATTATAGACTACATAACTTTAAGTCTTCTTGTTGTTTTGCATGAACAGTTACAGACATACCATTGTGTATCATTAAGATTTTAATGATTAACCATTTCACTTGAAATGTGTATCTTATGATGTAATGTTGCATGTATGTATTTTTCTTTTACACTTTTTAAACATGAAAAGATTCAATCCAGAGTATTATTTTGTGTCATTATGACTTAACTTGTTAGTTAAGTAGTTACCTTATTTTTGATAGATGTGCTAGCAAAGACTTAAAAATCATGCCTTTCAACAATTTGTCCGAAAATGATTCCTTAGTAGTTAAATACTATATGAGGGTTCATTGACTTTTTAAAATTTTGTGTAATGTTGTGTAATTTTTCATATTAATTACCAATACAGTTATATTAAGTACTACCTGTATTGAGAATTAATATCATCTTGGCCATTTATATGTGTTTGTTTCCCTCCAGAATGTAACAGAGCTGGATGTAAGTGACAATGGCATCACCAGCCTGGATGTGTCCTGCCTCTCAGCCCTCGCCTCCCTCACCTGCTGCAACAATGCCCTCACCTCCCTCACCCTGCATGCCGCTGCCCTCATTCACCTCTCTGCCACCAACAATCGTTAGTCTTTTTCCTCTTTTTATTTTTTTTATTTTTCATTTCTACGTATGCTTACTTTCTTCTTGTTTATGTGTCAGGCTTTGTGTGTAGCTATGCTGTATGCATTATGACTTTTTATAAGAAATTTATTGTGTTTTATTAGTCTTTCGTTTTCATTTATATGTATTTTTTTTTTATTAGAGATTTTTCATACATAATATATTCCTTTATGTATATTTGTTACAATTAATTGTTCTCTTGCCAAGGCTTGACAATGCTGGAGGTCCGTTACCATCCACGAGGTCTTGTAAGGCTTAATCTTTCAAGGTGAGTCGCATATCTATAGTTTCCTCAGTTTGTATTCAAATGTGATGCATTTATTGGGTTTTTTTATAATTGCAACCAGGATTAACAACTAAGGTGTTAGAAAATTCTTCTGAATGTGATTGAGAATTTTGTTACTCATATTCTTCCTATATGTTAATTTATTGTCACATTTTTTGTCTCATTTTAGTACATACATTTTAAGTTTAAAGCTGTGACTTTTTTACTAAACTAAGTTGCTGTGTTGCACAATTTTCTAATATGCCAGCCCGTATATCTACAAAACTACCATTGCATGAAGATACTTTGATCATAGTAGTACAATGAATTTGGTTTGAGCTCTTAATGCTTACTTTTTTTTTTTTTTTGCTCTTCTTCCTATCAAGAAACCAACTAGAGGCTGTCCCTCCATGGCTGGTGTCAAGCACTGAGGTAACTCTGGTGGATGTGAGTCACAATCAGATCTCATCCCTCCCGGCCTTCCTCACCTCGGGCCACCTTCGTCGCCTCCACACTTTGTCTGCTCACCATAACTGCCTTACTGCTTTCCCAGTGCCACAGCCCGATCTCATTCCTTGCCAAAATGCTTGCTGTGCCTCCACTCTGAACAAGATAACCTGGGGCACACACAGGTCCTGCCGTGAGGACAATGGCTATGGATCATCTGGCAGTGCAGTTGAAGAGCCAAAGTGTTGCTCCCTGGAGGTGTTGTACCTCCACTGCAACAAAATACCTGCTCTTCCCTCTAATCTCTTCTCATGGCTGAACAGGTAATTCTTGTGTGTTGTTATTAAGTTTAGAATAAACATACATAAAATTTTCATTATTACACTTGAATTTTCTCTTGAAAGGCCAGAAATAACTTTATTACTTGTAACTTTTGAAGAATTTAGTAATTATAGTTTGCTGTTGTTCTTCCCTGTAACAGACTTAGAGTGTTGAATGTGAGCAAAAATCAACTAAGTGTCCTGCCTGGCCTGGCAGAGGGTCAAGGAGTGCAGGGGACTATATACACTCACCAGGACCACATTGGCACTTCCAAGGTCACACTTTCCCTTCAGGAGTTGTATGCTGCTGCAAACAAACTCAGGGACCTCTCTCCTCTGCAGCACTGTAGAGCGTTACGCATCCTTCATGCTCCTTACAACAGAATCACCAGTCTACCAGATAAGTAAGTTGTTTTTTTTTCACTGCAATACATTATATTATAACTATGTATAAAACTTAAAAAGTTGCTAAGAAAAAAGTAATAAAACCATCAGAGAAAAGCTTGCTAAAAAATGTGTGTCCTCTTACAGACTGGTATGGTCCTGGGAACTGATGGAGGAGTTGGTTCTCTCTGCTAACCAGCTGTGCTCTGTGCCTGTGGGTGTGTCTCGTCTCTCCAGGCTGAGGGTCTTGAAGGTCCATTCTAACCCCCTACAGAGTTTGCCTCGTCTTGCTCATTTGTCAGCACTCAAGGTGAGCCTCCATACCTGCTACTTAGCTGCAACTTATCTAACTGAGGTAGTCACAGAAATTAGGTATACAAAATACTGTACAAGACTCATAAACAATAATTGGTGACTTTCAAATATATCCAGGTCGTGGATGCTTCTCAATGCCAGTTAGGGCACATAGAGTTGGAGGAAGTGGTGTCCCCTGGGCTGGTGGCTTTAGATATATCAGGCAACACTGCTTTGTCTCTGGACCACCACCAGTTCACCAAGTGCAAGTAAGTATGATGAGAAAGACTCACAGAGAATTTTCACATTGCTTTGTAATCTAGTAAGCTGCTATGTGTGTAATTATTGATTTAAGCTGACTTGTGAACATGGAATCTACCTTTCAAAAATAATGATGATGACAATGAGGAAGGACTTTGATGCATTTTAAACTTTTATCACTTATAACTTTGAATAGATCACGAAGACCTGTAAGCCTTGTGGATGTAACCAGCTGTTCAGGCCGGTCACTTCCTCTCACCAAGCCACCGTCCATCACCCAGCACAATCAGCAGAGGCCTGAGGGCCATCGAGGCAATAGTGAGAACAGGAATTCCTCCTCCACCTTGCCTTGGTCTCTAGGATTTGCAGAGGCCATTGGCAGGGATTCCAGGTTAGCCTTATTCAGTAGCTACTAATTTGATTTTTATTATAACCTGTTCAGAATTAAAGATTATATACATACTTGAATATAGTTCTGATAAGTAATTTCCAGTAGTTCTTAATATTAATTAACATTTTCAGCCTAAATGTTGGCCAGTTGCGAGTGCCAGATATTGGGGGTACTGGCAGTGTGGGTGTGGTGGCAGTGGCTGATGGGGGTGAGGAGATGGGTGGTGTTGGCACCCTCCTTGCAGCCCTTCCACCTCTGCTGCAAGAAGAACTAGCATGCTCAAACAGTAATACCTACGTTCTGAAATATGCCCTTCTAACTGCTCTCAGGTAATTCTCACATTTTTTTGAGTGTGTAATGTACTTGAAAGCAACATTAATCAAGAAACAAGGCAGTAATATTAGGTAATGATGATTATTATGATTGTAATAGCAACTCAATTACTATATTCAGAATTCAGTTTTATAGGGAGAATTTGACAAGTATGTATTATGCATCATAAAGAAAACATGTATGTACTCTTGAAAATTAAATGAGCATCGTACTTTAAACTCCTCTTGGCCCTACAGACGGTTGAGAGGGCAGGGTGCTATGCTTCCCTCAGCTGTGTGTGCTGCTCACCTGGAGGCCAGCCCCAGCCTGCCAGGACAGTGGCCAGTACTCCGTCTGTGCTGCTATGGGCCAGTGTCTGCTGTGGTCGCTACTGTTCATGGCCAGCCTATTGTTCTCACTACTTCTGCTTTGAGAACATCTTTGGTGGGTTACACAGAGATCTATTGCTTATTTGCTTTTCTAACAATTGATGCTCCACAAGATTAGCTCCAAAATTTAGCAATCATCTTCCACATACGGCTTACTCACTTTGCAGTTTTGGCTAGCTATGCCTCATGCTGTGTAAGAAATTTGTCAAAAATTCATACTACAATTCATACTCAATCTATAGTGAATAATTTTAAAGTTATCAGTTTAAAATAACACATAAAGAAAAGACTAAAATTCTATTTAAAAGGAATCATTTTAATTTTGATTGAATTAAAACTAATGTATATTGTTTTCCTGCCACAAGAACCTTCCCATTAAAACAATATTTTGAGTTATATAGTGTGAAATCAATTTGAAGTTAGGTAACCCTCATGCGGCAAAACTTGTGTTAAATTGGCATTCTATAGTACATCATTTATTTCATTGCACTGCATCTCTTTTCATATGGTTTTTATAGCATTTAGGTTGATTCAGAGCTACAAATTTCAATGAAGATAGAAGAAAGAAAAAGAGGGGATACAGCAATTAAAATATTAAAGAAGATAAAAGGAGGAAGAGAGGGAAGATAGTATGTACTTGGAAATTTTCTTCTTAGTTTTATTGAAAAAAAAAGAAAAAAAAAAGAAAAAAATTCAATTCCTCAAACAGACCTCAAGTCCTCATTACCATTAGCACAATATTTTTGGGGGTTATTTGCTACTCTTCTAATAGATGGTCAAATTATTGTTTGTTTGGTGGTATGGAGAGAATGCTGGGAAATGAGCTGATGGAGATATGCATATAGTAGTGCAAAAATGGAATAAATGCAGTGAGTGACTGAAAAATCTTTGCCACTTTATCTATGTATTAACTATATTTAGGGATTATAATTATAGAATTCCTATTTCCCTGTTTATTATTGTTGTTATTATTATTATTATTATTATTATTATTATTATTATTATTATTATTATTACTATTATTATTATTATTATTATTATTATCATTATTATCAACATTTTTAGCTATTGTTTAATTCAGTGTTTTTTTATTATTAAGTTTTGAGTCTGTATGGAAACTCCTGAACCCTCCTTACCTGTACACACAATTGTCAGCATTACCATTAATAAAAAAATAAATAAATAAAAATAACCCAAACATTGTCATTACAGGGAAGTGCTTCAGAGTGTGGTGAAGGGGTGAGGTGCAGTCTGTCTGAGCCTCCTACGTTGCCAGACCCACACACCACTGAGCTGCACCTTGGGCCTCACCATTCTGCCATTGCCATTGCTAGCGCCAGGTTAGGTTATCTCTATGTTAGTTGAGATTTTATGCAATATTCACACACACACACACACACACACACACACACACACACACACACACACACACACACACACACACACACACACACACACACACACAAACACAAACACACACCGCGTAGTGTAGTGGTTAGCACGCTCAACTCACAAACAAGAGGGCCGGGTTCAAGTCCCAGGAAGCGGTGAGGCAAATGGGCAAGCCTCTTAATGTGTGGGGTGTGTTCACCTAGCAGTAAATAGGTACGGGATGTAACTCGAGGGGTTGTGGCCTCGCTTTACCGGTGTGTGCAGTGTGTTGTGGTCTCAGTCCTACCCGATGATCGGTCTATGAGCTCTGAGCTCACTCCGTAATGGGGAAAACTGGCTGGGTGACCAGCAGGCGACCAAGGTGAATTACACACACACACACACACACACCCTTGTTCTTTTATCATGTCTTTGTTGTTAATAGTGGCATGAAATAGCCTGAGTGAAGATGTAGTGTCAGCAAGGAGTGTGCATAGCTTTAAAGAAAAGTTGGACAAATGTAGATATGGAGATGGGGCCACATGAGCGTAATGCCCAGACTCTGTAAAACTACAATTAGGTAAATATGCACACACACACACACACACACACACACACACACACACACACACACACACACACACACATTGCAAATCATCACTAACAGTATTATCAGCAGTAGTGGCAGCATCTTAAATTGTTTCCCTTTTTACTAGGATACATCTACATATGTTTTGCTAATCGGCTTTTTGTATTCATCTGATTATGTAGACAGACTGATGAAGACAATAATTCTGGAATATGCTTTGAAAAGGTGGGAGATATTGCTTAGATAATATGAACTTGACTAATTGACAGAATTTTTTGGAGGCAGATAGAATAAAAAAAAAAAAAAACATGGAATGCAATATGAGAAGCTCATAGATATAGCTTGGGCAGAGAAGCTAGCTGTTAGAGATTATATTCTGATTGGCCACCATTACATGAACAAAGGCACCACACATTAAGTGTTTTAGAATCAATAATAATGATGATATACAGTATATATATATATATATATATATATATATATATATATATATATATATATATATATATATATATATATATATATATATATATATATATACACTAGTACTTCATTAACAATTTATTGTATGAAAATTCAAGCCAAACAGTCATATATTAGTTTCTTATAGCAATACATGTTTCTAATATAAATATCTGTAATTAATTTTAGTCTGTGGGAGGTGATAGAACCAGCAGAGGCTGCCGACATCTGTGGTCAAGTGAGTGAACCAGGATCAGCTGCCAAGCACCTCCTGGACCTTGCTCAGGCTTATGGGTCCCGCCAGGCCATCAGTGTGATTGTGGTGCGGCTGAAGCCACCTGCTGGCATGTCACAAACCTCAGCACTTGGCATTCATGAAGACAGTGCAATATTAAGTAAGGTGCACAAACACCATAATGAAGTAAGTATGTGTAAAGAACATCCTGAAAAAGCCCAGCATAAAATGAAAGACTTGACTGGCACATCAAGAAGAGTGAAATTTGGAAGTGTCAATCCTTTACAAGATTCAAGGAACCAATGCTACACACTCAACCCCAGAAAGGAGTCCAGAGACAGTTTTTTATGTGGAGGGGTTAACCAAGTTGGAAAATCTTGTGGAGAGGAAAATCTTATGATTCAGAATATTGGAGATCTTGAGAGGTCTTCACCCAGTGGTCAGAGTCAAAGTGACTGTAGTGAGTATTGGCCAGACAATGACAAAGAGATACGGACAACATTTAGGGAATTCAACGATGAAACATCAAAAGACATATTTCATCCAAGTACTGATAATTTTTATTCATATTCAAGCAGGAAAAGCAAAGATGGAAAGAAAGTGGATGTAGCATCTCAAATAATATCTTATGGTAATAGTAAGGAAAAGAAAACAATGACATACTACCACTACCCTCGGCCCGACCCTGGTGTTGTGCCATCTCATGGCCATCTGCCACAACACCTGCTAAATGGGAGCCAGACTGAGCCACAGACAAGCGTGCTGGCTCCCCCAGCAGGCTTTGGGGATCCTGGGAGTGACTCAGAGGGCAGTGATAGTGGCCTTAGTGGAGTCAGTGGAGTACAGAACTATGCTGACCATCCTAGTAGACCTAATTTTGAGGATGGCATTGCAGACAACAGTCCAGAACAAGTAAGATATTATGAATTGCACTCCATAAACACATACATATGATCTGGTTATGAATTTTAGGAGGAACAATGAATAGCACATGTATAATTCTTGATGGCTTATAAGGTGCACAATTTAAGCATGACCACTATGATTTTTTTACTCTGTTCCACATTGTAAGCATGGCCTTCTATAATTTTACTGTTCCTGCACCATTGTATCTGATGAAAAATTTGCACTTTTTAAGAAACTACTGTAGCAGTTAGACTTTGTTGATCTTTATACTGTGTAGTGTATCTTTTATGTGTCTGTCTTGTTGCAATAAATCTCTTCATGAAACTATAAGTTATGGAGCAAAGAAAACCCTGAACCTCAGCGCTTCAACGCACTCATCCAAGCAACTTACTAGATAACCAGGTAGTTTGTTACTTTTCAGCACCTTGCAATTATTATCTTTCTTCATACTAGATATCCTCAGTCTGCTGCTTGTTAAGAATTAAAGTCAACACTAAAACCCTTATATAATTATGTTATCTGCAATTCAATAAGTTTTTTAACGGAGTCATGCATTTTCAGCTATCTTGATAACTTTTTTTTATCCTGATCATTATGCCATGGAGGGATGAGCAGCCTTGTCCACCTTAACATACGGTAATGCCTCGGATGTGTGATGCCACTAATGGGATAGATCCATTCACTTATCATTGTTATGTAAAGTGGAGTTAAGAAAAGGCTTCTTGTTTTGTTGATTATCCTTGAAATGCTTTTCTCCTGCCAAGGCCTTAACTGCTCATAGTGTTGTATCATTTGTTATATGTATCTGGCTTTGCTTTTAATACTGCTGGATGCATGGTTTTCTTCTTTCAGCTCACTGCATAAGATTTTCTACATCTGTTGTTTGTTTCTCTATTTTCCTTATGCAAAATATGTCTTGACAAAATCTTTGGATCTTCCTTACTGATTAAGTAGAGTAGATTCCACTATTTTCTTTTGATATACAGTACATATATTTCTTAGCTTCCAAGGAAAGAGTATCAGGGAATTGAAAAATAGTAACTGAAATCTTACAATTACCAAAAAAGTATCCCCTTTAGCCCATAAATCCCCGTGAAAAACCCACATGGTATAAATAAAAAAATATATATATATATACAGTATATACTCAACTTACATGAACTTATAAATGAATTTTTGTTCCTTTTTCTTTTTTCAGGTTACTGAGGAACAGTTTCGGAGTTGGGAATATCTCTTAGCTCGCAATGCAAAGCTACTCTACATGAGGGAGCTAGACACACTCAAGAAGCCTGAGTCACCATCCATCAAGCCAACTGTCTCAGCACCTGATCTGGTATTGGCTGCTGCTGCTGAGGTGGAGTCTCCAGGTCACTTCCAGCGCAATGCCACAAGAAAGTCTCGCTTGGGAAGAGGCACTTTCCGTATGATTCAGAATAAACTGAATGCCACAACCAGTAAATTTAACACTCTTCAAAAACTGAAAGTAACAGCACCCAGTATCGGCAACTTCCGCCGCTTTGGAAGCTTACAAAACCTTAAGTATTACCAGGAAAATCGGCCACCAGTATCTCAGCAGCCTGTAGTGGAAGCTGATATTTCTGCTGAAATGCAAGAGAGGCCTTCTCTGGACTCTTTAGAGCTAGAAACTCGGATGCACCACTACTGGCATACAGGAATTACCAATTTTTGAAGTTGTGTGAAAATCAACAATATTGAAGAAAAAATAAATGAAAAGTAATCATTAAACTCTGTTTTCTATTGTTTCATTGCTAAATTTTGCCATTTTACAATACTTATCTTAATTTTTTTTTGAGTGAAAGGTTCGCTTTGAACAGAGCAGGGCAGTGGTGTGGGGGGCTGTCTGTACTGTTCAGTCACAGAAAATGTGTGTCGCGATTGGCCAACAGGGTTCCCACAAGTAGAAGAAAGCATTACCTTAGATGTTGCCAATTTTTACTCTAGATTTCACCAAATTACCTTAGATCTGTTGGACCATATCCCTGAAAATTACCTTAGTTTTTTTTATATATATATATATATATATATATATATATATATATATATATATATATATATATATATATATATATATATATATAAATTACCTTAGTTTTTTCATATATATATATATATATATATATATATATATATATATATATATATATATATATATATATACGTATTTATTTATCTTGATATAAGTGCACATTCTATACTCACGGTACCTTTAATGACATATGCAACTGAATAGATTTAGTTTTGGTAGCAATCAAACATAATACGTACTGCATAATTATGAGAACTTTTATTACAGTAGACCTGATACATACACAACTTTAGCAAAAACAAAATCATTACGAAAATTAATGCCCTTTCCTTCTTCAATATAAAGAATATTTATCCTTACAAAAAAAAAAAAAATCAATTACAAATAGACAGTTACAATGTCCAGAGCATTATCACACTAGAGAGTCCTACTATGATTTATAGTAGAACAACTACTCAAACTGCTTCGATATGAGATTCTTGGCTTCCTCATCCGTAGCATTACTTTTAACTCTTTCTAAATCTAACAGGAGTTGTTTATCTGCAGTCAACTGATGACTGGAAATGCCTTTCCTTTTAAGTCCATTTTTGGTATGCAGTAAACTTACCAGACTAGTACTTTTCAAACTACCTCTAATGTCAGTTTTAATTCTTCTCAAATGACTGAAGAGCCTTTCTACAGATGCATTGGAGTGCGGCAAGGATAATGCACGAGCAATTACTTTTGTAAGATTGGGGAAAAGAGTTGTTTTTTCCAGAACTCAGCAGAATCTTTTTCCTCCTCAAACTGGCAGTCTAAGCTTAACTGTCTCCACTCTATATCTGCTACACATTTATCACACATTTTACTAGAATTTACTAGAAATTATTCTTATAAGATAAACTAGCTGGTCTTCCAATTATTACCAAAAATCATGGTGTTATACTAGCATGTTCAAAATTACTAATTACTGTACATAATACATATTATACTAATATGTAAAAAATCAGCCTTTAAGCTGCAAGTTCAATAACACAAAACCAATGAATATCTTACCTCAGGAGTAGACGAGTATTGGGATGCCATCTACTGTGTCCAGCAGTTTGCTACGGTTGTTGTGAACAGAGTACCGACGTCGTCACGACGGAGAATATTTATAGATGACGAGCCAGTGACGAGTACGGAACGCGTCCGCAACCGGGTATGGGAGTCATGATATTCTCGACTTCTGAATTGAACTTGTACTGTACGTGAACCAGACTCGCCAAGTCTTTGTAAAGAATAGTTTGTGGTGCAGAATATACTGGGGTTGTTGTTCAGAACCATAAATATCATCCCATTTTGGCTATTACAGTATATCAGAATTGCATTTAACAATTACCTTAAACACTACCCTAAATATACTCAAATTACCTTAGAAATACCTTAAAAATTGCATTACCTTAGACATTATCTTAAAAGTATCTAAATTACCTTAAACTAAGGTAATTACCTTAAAAAGTGAGAGCCCTGCTGGCCAATCAGACTTTTTGGCTGACTATACAATTAACACGGTACGGTATATTAGGGTCAGTGCTTGCTAAAATGTATGATAAATTTCTCAATGCAAACAGCAATTTTAATACTTCACAATGATGCCTCAGTGAACAAAACTGAAACTTTTATGTAAAAGTAGATAATTATTTGCACCATTATTGATTCTTTAAAGGAATATAAAGTGAAGACTCAATATTCGAACATCTAAATACTCGAACGCAAAAGTTCAATTTAATACTCGAAAAAATATAGAAAAAATATCTGATAGTCGAACGTCCACACACATGGTTGTAAACAAAGGCTCCCTGGCGTCCTCCTTTCCCTCCGCCATTTGTGACTTGTGCTGCCGCGGTCATCAGAATAACATTCTCTTACATTCTATCTGTAGTCTTTCATTTATAAATTTACATTAATACCAAAGGCTTATTAGTGGTGAAAAGATCTGGTAATCAAACGGCCGCACATTTGGTAGTATACAAAGCTTTGTCATCTCCCTTCTCGCAGCTGCCATTATACCGTTCTGATACCGTATTACTGGTAATACTGGTATTACCGGATGCTGGTGCGCGTTCCTAGTCCTGCCATGTCTTGGGAAAAAGCAATATTCTTCTGTGTTCAGTCGGTAGTTTTCATTTAGAAACTTACGATGGCACCAAAGAGACTTATTAATGATGAAAATAAGGAATTTAGTGAGAGTGCAAGTGTTAGTGAGCCACAGCCTTCCACTAGTGGATTCACAGGAATCACGCCAGGAGAAAAGTTGCGACGTTCTCGTGGATAGTGACTCATCCTCCGCTACCTCTCTCCTCCTCCCCATCCTTCTCTCTTTTAGTTATCCATCACCAGCCTTCACTTATGGTATGTGTAAATCAAAATTGTAAAAAAAAAAAAAAAAAAAAAGATAAATACATTGAAATTTTTACAAACTTGAGGTTTTGCTAATATTACAATGAATTACCTGATTTATATGTATCAATAGTCCAACTTTTTAATACTTGAATAGCCATTTGGAACGAATTAAGTTCGAGTATTGAGTCTCCACTATAAAGCCAAACTACAATAATATAAAGATTGGTATATCGCACACACACACACACACACACACACACACACACACACACACACACACACACACACACACACACACACACACACACACAGAGATACGGGGACGGGGCCACACGAGTGTAAAGCCCAGGCCCTGTAAAACTATAACTAAGTAAATACAACTAGGTAAACACACACACACACACACACACACACACACACACACACACAGAGGTAGAATGGGTAAGGGCTCCGTCCATGGATGACAACCGTTGTGCACCCTTGCTATGCTGCAAAAATGGGTAGGTGGCATTGAGGTCGCCGGAAAATGGAAAAAAAGTTGATTTTGGTGGGACTGTTAGCAGCGCTCCTGCTGTGCCATGATATATATTTTTCTGTCAATTTCTGGCTTTCCATGGGCAACCACGATGGTCTCGTTGCCACCTTAGGGTAATGTAAGTATCCTTGCAGCACTCCATGGTCTACCTACGTGCTTTTGCAGCACTCAATGGAGTTTCATTGTGCCTCCTTTGAACACATTTCAGGTGACGTTGCTGCCGGCTAAGCATCCTTTGAATGCTCCTCAGCGATGTTGGCCTCTCCTAAATGTTGCTGAAGGACTTTTACTTATAAGAGAGTTATCTTGTAACAGCTATTATTCACGTCTTGCACCTACTTGGAGATGGTCATGCAATGATATGGGAAAAGTGAGTGTTAAGAAAATTACTGTGGCTTTGCTTAATATAGCCAGAAAATACCAGTAAGTCTTCTACTTGGTTAAAGAATTTGAAAATGCAACAAAGTAAATAAACAAATAGGTAGATAGTATCATAAACATAAATCAACATGTAGATATGTAATTAAATAAGTAAATGGGTAATTAGAAATCAACAATCTACTTACTAACCGTAAATTAGTAAGCAGATGAAATGAAATATATAAATGAAAATGAAATGAAATAAATAAGATAGAAAAATATCTAGATGAAATCAAACCAATGAATAAGTAGGATATATAAAACCGATGACCAAACTGCCTACTCTTCACGACCTTAGCGCTCCTTGTAAGCCCCTTGAAATTCCATTGTGCGCGGCTCGTGCCTTCTTACCACAACCCAATTTGACAGTGATTGAGCTGCTTTTGTTTTCAGCATGTTGAAAATGGTCATCAAACCATGTCACAGTCCGCTTCCTATCCATGACCCTCCTGCCTCCATTAAGAACTCCCTCCCTCCTGATGACCACTGGCCACCAAGCCAATTTACGTACTTAGAAAAGTCGCATAACAGTCGGCACTCCAGTGGGAATGGAGGGTAATAAAAGTCCTTGATAACGTATGATATTTTTTGGACATGTAATATTTTCAGATCTATTACTGTTGGCATACTTGCAGATAATAAGAAATACTGATAGATAAATAAAAACTAAGAAAGAGAAGGTAAAGGAAAGGAAGAGAAAGAATAGGGAGAGATAGAACACACACATACACACACATTATTAAATCTTCTCTCTCTCTTTCTTTGTGTTAATTCATATATCAATCTATCTCTACGTATCAAAACCACTGTGGAAGTATCGCAGCAAAACACCACAAAAAATAAAAACGAGGTTTGTGGTCAGGTGGACAGGTAATACCTACTACTACCTAGATGCCTTCGCAGGATCATGGGGTACCGCTGGTATGACTTTTTTGTGTTGAATCAGCGATTGCTCCGTGAGACTGATTCGAGGTCAATTACCAGCATAGTCCATCAACGCCAACTGCGACTATATGGACATGTGGCACGCTACTCGGACGCCGATCCTGCATATCGGGTTGTTTCCTAAAGGATGACCCAGCATGGAGGAGGCCAAGGGGACGTCCACGGAACTCATGGCTGCTGCAAGTCGATGCTTCTTGCTGGGAGTTACTTGGCACGGGAAGGGAGCCTGCATGCAGAATTGCAGACTCGCAAGGCATCTACATCTGTTGGTAAAAATGAGGGTGTATGGCTCCTTGTCTGACATTATCTTTTGGATAGCCCAGGCTCTGGCCACCATGGCTGGTGTTTCTGGTGTGCATCGGAGTGTTTTTTTTTTTTTTTTTTTTTGTTAGCCCTGGCTTACAAGTGTGATGGTGTCATTCACACGTTTGAAGAGACAGGTGAAAAGCTCTACTTTATTGGGTGCTCTCTCATGTTAGTATCTTCTTTAATGAATAATCTATCCAGTTGGTCTTGCCTGCCCTTCAGGATCAGACAGTGTAGCTTGTCAATGAGTACACTCTTCATTTTGTTAAGCATTGCTCACATCACTATGGCAGCGAGTGCTTGCGCTTCCATTTCGTCGGGATGAACCTCATTAACTCAGTCACCACATCACCTCTCTCTCTCTCTCTCTCTCTCTCTCTCTCTCTCTCTCTCTCTATCTATCTATCTATCTATCTATCTATCTATCTATCTATCTATATATATATATATATATATATATATATATATATATATATATATATATATTTTTTTTTTTTTTTTTTTTCAACAAGCGAAATTTTCTGGCATTAATAATAATAATGATAATAATGATAATGATAATAATACTATTGTACTGATCGCGGTAGAGAGTGGGTAGAGTGGGAAAATTTAGTGCCCCAGTACAAAAGCAACAACAGCAACAACAACAACAACAACAACAACAACAACAACAACAATAATAATAATAATAATAATAATAATAATAATAATAATAATAATAATAATAATAATAATAATAATAATAATAATAATAATAATAATAATAATAATGATAACAATAGCAATAACAACAACAACAACAATAATAATAATAATGATAATAATGATAATAATGATAATAATAATAATAATAATAATAATAATAATAATAATAATAATAACTCCACTCTCAGGGATATACTCAAGGAATATCCTCAGTTTGCTCCCAGACTGTAGAATGTTTATGCAATAAGGTAAGCAATATCAGTATTTGGATCTTTTATGTTTAGAGGTCGCCATTATTTCTTAACCAAATTTTCATCATTAATACAGTTTTTGGTGTTGAATACGAATATGACATTCATTTTCTCGAGAAATGAGAGTTAGTTACACACACAAAAAAAGGATTTAATGCGCACTACCTTGCGACGCGCATTAATTCATGCAATAGTAATTAACGGACGCAACAATACACACTACACAGTCTTGTGTCACGCGGCACGTTTGAGACGACCCTGGACAAGATGGATGTGAACTACAACTTGCAGTGGTTATTTACCAATATTTTGACCGAAGATGACGCTGTTAAATTTCTGCAGAACTTTAATATCATAGAAAAAGAGAAAAGGTGTAAAAAGAAACATCAAATGATAATTAAAAAGACAAACGAAAGTGTATCGTGGACGTGTTACAAGAGAGGTGGCCGTGATAAAGTTTCAGTGAGAAAAACACTTGGCTTGATGGCAGTACCATTCCATTGAAGAAAATCATCGTCTTCATTTATTCCTGGGCAAAAGAGTATTCCAGCATTAAATACTGTGAGGACGAATTGAGGATATGTCGCGCTACTACAGTTGATTTCAACAATTACCTAAGAGAGGCGAGTTAACCTAACCTAACCTATGAAAAAGGAAGAATGCTGCCACAACAATGGGTATTCGGTGGTGTTTGTAGGGAAACACCACCGAATACCCGAAAATTTGGTTAGAAATTAGTGGCGACCTCCAAACATAAAAGACTCCAGTATTTATTTATTAAAGTATTTATTAAGTATTTATTAAAGTATTGTTATGTATAGTCTATTTATATATTTTTTTATATTTTAACCTTAAGTCTTTGCTCAGGGGGTGGGTGGCAAGGTCCATCCTCCTCCTTTGTTGTATTTCATTATTTATGCAACAACAATAAATGTATCAGTCAATCAGCTTATTCGTTCTGACCCGTTAAGAAACTGCTCTTGGATCAGCTGTCATGATGACGTCATCGTCATTCGTTTGGAGAGTGGAGACTGGAGAAGTGAGGAGTCAGAGTTACCAGCATGGCGCATGGTGCAACGAGGAAGCCCTTGAACATTTGGTAAGTTATAACTTATTGGAGTGTGTAGGCTGTATGGTCGCTCCATTTAAGTAACGATGTGTAACAGTGACTATAAGTGTAGGAAGGAGGTAACGCGTCGATGCTGAGGAGTTGCATGTAAAAGGTGACTGTCTCCGTGCTGGTCGGTCGTGTCCCAAGCCGCTCCTCGCCCACTCTTACTTCTACACCTGAGTTGGTGACCTTACTTGTGTAGTACTATGTTTAGACCCAAGGAAGGTCGGGGACGGGTGGGAAACTGCCAGATTTCTGGGGCCGCCAGTTTAGGTACAATATTAATCAGGCTAATATTTGTAACTGCCACGTGTGGCGACCGAAGTAAGTGATGACACTAGGCTGTGATAGCTTGATAGCTGCTTAAAGTGGTTCCAACCAAGTTTCTATGTATGGGCGTGTCTCAGACCATAATTGATGTTTTTACCTTGATGTTATCAATTGAAGTAAGTCATGACTGTATAGGCTGTTATTGGTGCTCAAAGTGGTTCCACCCCAAAGTTCTATGTATGGGTGTCTAAGACCATAATTGATGTTATATCAGAAAATGGAGGTCTAGAGTGCCATGTACAGATATGTGCCTCATACAGATTGATGGTAATGGGAGGACTGTCTCTAAAGAGCACTTAGTAAAATACAACTGCATGAGACTTAAACAATGATGTAGAATTATGAATTGGTTACCTATCTGAATTGCAAAAGTCATGCTTCAAATATATCACAGGAGGATGTGTAAACAATGATAAGGGATGAAGTGCACAAAATGGAGGAATGCAACAAGGACTCTCTTATAATATGTGGTTGTAATGCAAGATCTGAAGTAGAAGTTACAGAAAGAATGAAGGATGTTTCCTGACATTTGATTCGGTCTGCTGTTGTAGTAACAAATGTGTTTTGCATTAACAAGGACAAGAGCATATACAGAGGTAAAATTACTGACGTATCAGTGAAGAGTAAACTCCTTGAAAAGCCAAGGAACTGGGCAGTTATGAAAACTTTAAATCCTCGTTCCTTCACAAATACCGAACTTCAAAACAGCAGCATGCTTTAATGGAGTGACTTGTTGCCAGGGCCTACAATAAGGCCAGTGGTACCTATGACCTTGCCACTCTGTTCCAGCCTGGCCATGTGGATCGCCAAAGTGATGCTACTGCCTTACCAAGACGAGACCGAGATAGTGTAGCACACCCCAACAGGTGAGACAGGTAATTCAGGGACTGAGCACCAAACTCATGCTTCCCAGGCTGGTCAGGATAGTGGTTCTGTGGTGGGTGTTCAGGATGGTCCCTTGCCAACTAGCCAGGGAGGTACTGCTCTTGATAATTCTGCCCCAAGCTCTACAAGTAGCTATAAATTTCATTCCTTCTGGCAGTCTAACCCTTATTCTGGCAATGCAATACACTTCCATTCCTTAAACTTAGGTATGTGTTGTTCATGTAAATAGCCTAACTAACATGTTATATTTTTTTCATGATCTCATATTATCCTCTAACCTAGATGTCTTATCCATCACTGAAACCTGGCTTTTGTCCTCAATGCCAGACTCATTTGTAAATATTGACCAGTTCACTATTGTTAGAAATGATGTTGAGGGAACTGTGTAAGCATGGTGTGTATATTTATATTTGAAAAGTATTAGCTATGAATTTTGCTGTGTAAATGTTTCAAATGTATGTGTTGTCTACTTGAAGGAATACAACATATGCTTGATATCAGTATACAGGCTCCCATCTAACTCTCAACTACAGAATTGTTTACTAATTGATTTCCTATCAGATTTTTGTGTGGGTAAGGAAGCTGCCATGGTTGGCAACTTCAACCTCCCAACTGTCACTTGGTTATACGATGTACAGTTACTGTATTTGATGGTTTATAAGACCCATGGGCTCATAAGATGCACCCACTTCTGACAGACATTGAAATGAAAAAAAAAAAAAAAAGATAAATGAGCAGACTTATGCTCTGAATATGAAGTGAAGGATTTCACCTGATATATTTTGAAGACTCACATGCATTTAGATCCTAATATTTGGTATTTAAAAACTTTGATCTTTGCTATAGTAAAACTAAATTGTACTGACCCGTAGGCTGTTGTTCGCCATTCTGCCAGATTTCCAACCAAACATTCAACCTATACTACTTACAGTTCTTTAATCATAATATTATCAACAAACGGTGTCCTAAGAATATTCTGACTATTTCATTAAATATCAGGTGATACAAATAAGTGCTATATAACAAATTAAATGAAAGTATTTCATGTACATGTATGACGATGTGACATACCAGGTCAGGCGATGTTGCCACTCAACCTGAGGCGGGATTTTCTCTGGAGAAAAGGGGGGGCAGTCAGGTCACCATGTAGGTGCAAATTGAGTTGCTTCTCATTTGGTCACCATGATGGAAGGACACATTGACGCTTCCCCATCTTACTGTGTGTTGTACAGCTAAACCAAGCAATTCGTCAACAGATTTAATAGTTACTTCTTAAAAGCATAAAGCAAATCAAGGACCACTTTTACCCATAAATCAAGTGAGGAAGAGGACAGCAGATACAGTTGGTATATCTGAAGCAACGGTAAAGAGGATTTATTCCAGCGCAAACAAGATATGCACCACAAGCCTATCAGCCTGCCTGTCTTTACTGCTCCAAAAAAGAACCTCTGCAATGACAATGAACTTCAATGACTTTGACAAGTCAGCTTAGGGCAATAACTGAAATAGAATAGTCTTATTTTATGGTTCTTTTTCCCACTCATTATATTAGGCTGGTTATCTTGAGACGAGTTAACAGTAAATATTAGGTAAATTATCAGCCCCATTTCCACTTTTATAACCAGCACCATTACTGTATTGAATTTACTTATAGCATCTTTATGTCTTGTCTCCCCTCCTCTCCCCCCCCTTTTTTTTGTGAAGTTATGCATTGAATTGAATAAAGAACAGTATTCCATTTTCTCTGAAATAATGAGAGATATGGCAATGTTGCAAGGATTATCAGAGTTTTACTATAATAGGCTATACACCTATCCTTCTATGACTTGTGAGATGTAAACATATACCTGTCATATAGCATTGTCAGTGACTGTGAGAGAGTCAGAGACTACAGAGCTAATGACATAATTTATTTCATTTATTTTTTTTACATGTATGCAAGACAAAAATGTTAAAAGATAAGTCCAAATTTAATTGTATGAAAGTATGCCGTACCTTAAGAAGTAATGGCATCACACTAAAGAACACAGTGAAGCTTGCCTGTGTCAAGATCAAGATCAGTGACACTGACCATGTTTGTTTTGGTTCATACAATGTGTGATGCATGGTCACTTGGAAAATTCTTCCTGACTGGTATCATTCTATATGAATTACCAGTAAGTATGATCTGTTATATATTGGTACCTTGATAGAGTGAGTTTTGTGGTGTAATACCTATCGTCACTTTGTTTACATCTGTGAAGATGTCTAGGGTTAGATTTTTGAGCCTCTGTTGCCACCAAACAGTCTCAATACTGAACCTTGGCCTTATAGGACGCAGGGTCATTTCACAATACCTTTTTTTTTTTTTTTTTTTTTTTTTTGTGAAGGTGAGTCTTATGAGCCATCAAGTATGGTAGTTGAAGCAACCCTTCCTGACAGAATGATCCTGAATTCTTTTGCTACATTAGGGCTGACTTAGTGGGTGCACAAGTCCACTTTTATATCCTTGATTTAGTCTTGACAAGTGAACCTGATAGAATAATTTATGTGGAAGTAAAAGTTTTACCTCAGTGTCAGCACTCTTCTGTATTTTTTTATCGTCTTCCAAATTACTCTGCAAAATGATCAACTTGACTCGGTGTCTGTCCCCCATCATCAGTGGCCAAAAGGGCAGTATGAACTCACCTCTCACAGATTGACTGGGATTATGAATTTCAACTGGATGTAGATCAAATGTATACCAAGTTTATCTTTATCCTCCAGTCTCTCATTGATCTATTTGTAACTGTGAAATCCCAACACAGGGATCCACCTTGGAGCTTCAAGCCCCCATGGGCACTGCTTACTAAGAAGGAGGACTGGAAACACTTCAAATGTATGAGATGCAGATTTGGCAGAAACTCCCATCAAGTTCCTTTCCTGAGTCCTTGAATGACTTCTCTATTACCAATCAGCTGTACTGATCTTATTACCATACCCAACAGACAACAGACTGACTATGAGGAGCAACTGATGACAAGAGCTAGTGTAATCCCAAGCTAGTTCACTCTTACATTGGTCACGAAAAGAAGGGAAAACTAAATATCAATCATCTGAAGGACAACGGCAGCCTGACCATTACTGGTGCTGACATGATAACTCTGTTAACTGAGGCATTTGTCACAGTATATTCCACATGCCCTTTACTCCATCCTAAGGAACACCAGTACTGTGACAACACTCTGAGCATTGTAGACCTCACTCCTGACACTGCTACTCTTACTGATAATTCTTGATGGAACTTCAAGTATGGGTCGTGATGAAGTTCATCCCAGACTGAATGTGCTCACATGATTACATATCCATTGTACCAGATGTTAGCCGAGTCAGTGTGTTATAGTCATATTCCTTTTGCATGGTAAATTTCCACTGTGATACATATTTTTAAGGAATGGTCTTGATCCACTCCTCTTGAATTATCACCCAATAAGTTTGACATCTGTTTGCTGTAAGATAATGGAATGTATTGTTCACAAACAGATAGTCACCTACTTTGAGGGTAATGCTACTATCTCACCACACTAGTTTGGTTTTGGAAAAGGCATTCAGTTGAAAACCAACTGACCACCACTTATGATTCTGTCACTAAATGGAATGATGAAGGATATTTTGCAGATGTGATATTCTTTGACTTCAGTGAAGCTTTTCATGTTATGAATCATGTAATCCTGGTTGATAAAGTTGATAGGTGTTAAGCCTCCTCTCCTAGACTGGACAAGGTCTTTCCTAAGCAACAGGCATTTTAAAGTAAGTGTTGGTGGAATGTATAGTGACTCGTATGCAGTATCCATTGGTGGATGTGGTGCTCCAGGGGGCAGGAGATAGGGTCCTTAATAATAGGAGTCTTCTGTTCCTGTGCAGTGGGTGTCTCGGGAGAGTAAAGGAGGAATGGGAATTGCTCACGGTGAAGAGTGAGTTGGAGGGCTCCAAGGCAGAGGAGGCTAGGGATGATAGATACCCCCTAAGATTAAGGTCACGGGAAAAGAGGAAGGCCAAGGCAGAAAGGCGGAGGATTCTAGGCCCTCTGGCAAAGTAATGGACCAGCCAAAGGAACTCCAGGATCACATCTACTGTGAGAAAACTCGAAGGAAGGATCTGGCTGAGACGAGTGAAGAACAGGACCATAAGAGTAGGATAAGTGAGGAGAGGCCTGAGACCACTAGGCAAGCTGTGTATGTAGGGTGCAGTAGGAGGGCAGCAGTGGTAAAGTCAAGAAGGTGGACCAGGATAGAAAGGGTCAGGACAATAGTGAGAAGGAAAAGGACAGTAAATGGAAGGAGCAAAAGGATAATGCCAGGCTAAGGACAGGGGCATGATGGGAGTAGGACAACACCACTCCTGGAGGAAGATACAGGAGAGCAGAAGGCCTGTGCTTAGAACATGGGAAGGCAAGAAGGAAAGTATGGATATTTGCCTTCGGAGATAGCCTCATGAGGGAAGTAAAGCAGAGATCTACATCCTGTCCAGAGGCAGATATAAGATAATGGACAAGAGTAGACCAGGGGCCAACATCAGGGTCATACATGATATAGTGGAGCACCTCAGGGAGATAGAACTTGAGGATCTGGTAATTGTGAGGAGATAGGAGGTAGGGAGACAGTCCAGTGGATGTAGGAGATAATTCACATGGTGATGGAGAAGAGGAGGAAGGTGCAAAGTAGAATGGGCATAGGCATTTAATAGGTATATAGATGCAAAGAAAGAAGCTCAGGCAATCATCAAAGGAGGAGGGAGAACAGGCAATGATCCTTAACAACATGTTACAGAGAGAAAGAGATAAGAAAGTATGGAGACAATTAAGGAGGAGCCTGAGTGGGGCAGCAACACTCCAGAGGATGAAGCTATAGCTGGATGGCAGGGAGGCAAACAGGGAAGAGGAAGTGGTGCCCATAGTTGAGCAGTATTGGTGCAGGATTATTTGGAAGGAGGAAGACAAATTAGGAAATGAACATTTATTAATAACTAACAGTTACAATTGGGATGTATATGTGTGACTGTAGTTGACCTTTTTAAAGCAGAGCTTTTCAGGTAAAATGTGTTCATGTACATATGTATAGTAGGGTGACACTTATTTTAGTGTAAAATTTTTTTTTTAGAATTTCTACTGGGACGGGCGGCCGAATTGTGAGGTTTCGACCAAAAATGACGTGCATTAAATATTTTTTAAAAATATTGATATTTAGAGGTCGCTCAGTGAGGTGTAAAATTGTGATATTTATTCTGATTTTTTTCCCCGTATATTTGTTAAATATGTTTCGTGTTCAGTTATCGTGTTTAAATATTAGGATATGGCGATTGTTCTATGTTCAGTACCAATTGTTCGAGCTTGAAGGTCATTCCTTTCTAGGTCCCCCTCATTCTGTGTAATGAGTATTAGCCGCTCAAAGGGCGGGGGTGTCATGGGCGTCAATCTCCCACTCATTGTCGCCTAGTTTGGGTCTCGCAAGACCTGCTGACGGTAGGGAAGGACCTTCGGTGCGCCTCTACAACTTGTAACAGATACTGCTTTTGTCCTTCATCCTTGGTTAGGGCCAAGTTATATGTCTGCATCATAGCAACTCCGCGCTCTGCGAAGTCGTTGACAACTCGAAGGGCTCTGATGCGGCGTTGGGCATCCAAGTAGGCCGGATCCTTGTTCCAGGCAGCAGGGTCACTGGCGAGAAAGGTCATATCGATGCTCATGAGCTGCAACAGCTTCATTGATCCTGTTGTCACGAAGTCCGCGATAGTCTTATTGGTGAAGGTGGCTTCTCTGGTGTCAACTGTGGCTTGACGTGGAGGGTCCTCTGAACCTTCTTGCTCCTTGGAGGCCTTCACCATATCTCGTTTTGTCGCTAGGCTAACGTTGTCGTCGAAGAACGCCAGAGCTACCAACCGCTCACTTAAATACCACATGTGGCGCCCCAATGTCGCAGATGTGGCTTTCGCCACATCCGTATCCGGGTAGGCCAGCAGGCTTTTCAGTAGGGCTAGGTCCTGAGCCGGAGCTGACGTTGGGCATGGAGCCTTGTACCAGGGGGCCACATAGGTGGAGACGCTGAACTCTACGAACCGCTTGATCCTTGAAAGCTCCGCTCGTGTTAGCTGGAATTTATCTTGGTCACGGAACAAGAACACCTTCACCGCATAAATGATTTTTGCCATCCATCGTGAA
This sequence comes from Portunus trituberculatus, assembly GCF_017591435.1. Classification (NCBI taxonomy): domain Eukaryota; kingdom Metazoa; phylum Arthropoda; class Malacostraca; order Decapoda; family Portunidae; genus Portunus; species Portunus trituberculatus. The sequence continues at coordinate 16,098,652 of NC_059295.1, forward strand.
CGATGTAGAGCACCAGGGCGGGTGATACGGATGCCTCGCTTCGGCTGGCCACCAAGGACGATGATTGAAAGTTCAAGTAACTCACGGTAATCGTCTCGTGGGTGCTGCCCGTCGAGGAGGCGCTGAAACTCCACCAACAGATCATCACGTCGCTCACGGAGGTTTTGTGACATTTTGTCCATCTCCATTGCCTTCGGTGTCGTCCTGTCCAAGTATTCCCACTTTCCTTTGAACCTTTTGAAAAGTTGAATTTCAGGACCGCTAGAGGGTCCAAAGCAAGTGAAGAACGCCTTCTCACAGATTAATTCGTAAATGTGGTGGCGACAGGCAAGGTGGAGGACATCACGCCCTAGTCGTTGCTCTACAATGGAACATGCCCCTGCTGCCAAACCAGTGTTAGAAGCGGTGGTGTCAAAGGAGAGAGCAACCACCCGATTCTCAACTCCCCAATCTTCGAGTGTTGTTATAATGGCGTGAGCAGCGGCCTGTCCGGTTCCATTGGGGAGACTAGGCACGGCGAGGAGCTTTTCCACTCCGTCTCCGGAAACCAGTACTGGAAGACGGTCGACGGCTGGGCCTCCATCCGCTGTGGGGATGATCTTACCATCCCAATGAACAGTGAGCGGAACGGACGGCTTGAAGGATTTCTTGATCTCCGCAGCCGCTACAGCGCGGAATTTTCGCCGATCCCGTCGGAAGGACTCACGATTTATCACGAGTTGGTTGGGATCGTGTCCGAGGCTTCGAGCAGCAGCACTGACGAGGTGAACTGCGTCACGGTCGGAAGTCAAGGTCCGATCCAATGCGGCAGACAAGTGACTGTCCAGTACCTTCTTCGACGATCGCGGACGCTTAGACGGGGGCATCTGGGACGCAGATGGACCAGCGCCTTCATCAAATGGTCGTTTTGGGGAGCACGTTGAACTTGAGCTCGATGAAAGTTCGGCCGTTTCATCCACCTTCTCTTGCTCTTGAAGAGCCTTTGTCACACGGCGTTGCTCCTCTTCTTTTCGTTTCTTGCGTCGAGACTCTTGCTTTGCCAGGGACATGTCCCTTGAAATCATCGACCCTCGCCTTCCTTCCTCCCTCTGAGCCTTCAAAACTCCCGATCTTCTTCCAGCGTGATCATCGACATCGCATTTGCGTGAGCAATGTCGAAAAGATTTTCGGCGAGTCGACGAACTTTCGCTCATTCGCCTTTTGGGTCGCTGTTGCTCTGTTCTTGTTCTTTTTCAGTGCCACCCATTTCTCATACAAACGGATGATATTTTCTCTTGCTCGCTGCGGCTTCTGCATAGGAATTCGAGCGCGCTTCCAGAATTCTTCCACCACTGCCATAGTATCCACTGCTGCGTCGTTCTTGGTCTTTCTCTGTTGCAGATGGTGATATAGGAACACCTGCAGCACCTGCTTCTTTGACGGCAGCTTAGTTCCAGTGATGGAGTGCTCCAACGAGCCAAGTAAATAAACCTCGGTCTTAGATCTTGTAGATGCCATTGCCACGGTGAAAAGAAAACAGTAGGCTAAGGCAGTGGAGCGCACGCTGTGCAACAACCGCCCCGCAGTGACGTGTGTAGCTGACTGAACAACAGCTGCACAGCAGGGCACACTTGTCACTCAACACTGCCCCAAAACATACAAGAATTGAACGTGTACCGTCGCGACTTACTACGCGTTTTATACGAGTTATTATGTTCGTGCCAGGTTTGATGTTTGAATTAACAATTATTATAGAAGGTATATTATACAATATGCAATATTATCTGGAATACTATCATATTTGAATCTTGCATTAGATTCTCTCAACATCACACACTTTGAACGATATTTGCAAAAATAAGGATTTTGACACAATTATTCCAAACTTTGACCTCCTTGAGCGACCTCTTGATATTAATATTTTTAAAAAATATTTTACACACGTTGCTTCTGGTCGGAACCTCACAATTTGGCCGCCCGTCCCAGTAGAAAATCGAAAATTCGAATTTAAGTGTCACCCTAATGTATAGTAATAAATCTTGGGGGATGGAAGATATTAAGATAGAGGTGTTAGGCATAGATTTAACAGTGAGAGCTATTTTGAAGTATGGTGGGAGAGTATTAAGGTTGGTACTAACTGGGCTGTTCAAGAAAATACAAGAGATGGGATTGGTTTGTAACAGGAGCAGGACCACACTCATACACAAGGCAGGATAGCCAAGGGAGGATGTTGGTAATTACAAACCCATAGCAGTGATAAACTTATTAGCCAAGGTTTTTGGATGGTTGATAAATGTTTAATGAATTGAAGACTTGGATTAAGGAGAATATGGTGATCAGAATAGAACAGAGTGGTTTTAGGCAGGATAAAGTTGGTCTGGAGAATGTATTGGATATGAAAGAAATCGAAAGCTAGGGAAGGAGCTGTACTTGGTTTTCTTAGATGTAGAAAAGCTTATCATATGGTAGACAGGAACAAACTGTTGACATTACTTGCACTCACAGGGGTGGACAGGAAGTTAGTGCAAGTAATCAGGAAGATGTATGAGGAAAATGAGGTGAAGTTCATGGTAGGAGAAATTAGTACAGGTTGGATGAGAAATAATATTGGAGTACTGTATGTCAAATTTGTGTGATGTCACCATTCGTATTTAATAGTTACATAGAAGAATTACTAGCAAGAATTAGGGTATCAGGGAAGATTGTAAAAGTTAGGGATAGGAGATTAGGATGTTTAGCTGCTGATGACATAGCACAGAGAGGAAGTAGGACATGGAGAAGTTGTTGCAGGTACCAAGCATATATGAACAGGAGTTGGGTGTTAGGTAAAGTGACAGGAAGTGCAAGGTATTGGAGTTCAGTAGTGAAGTACAGGGACAGTGGGTATTAGGGTATTATTATTATTATTTTATTTATTTTTTATTTTTATTTTTTTATGTTATGGCCTATAGCACCTGTAGGCATACTTGAAGAGCATATGTGGGAAGTGCGGTTCAGTTTCCGCCTATTAGTGGCACGGGCAATTTTATTTATAGTGGTACCCATATTAGGGCCCATATCACCACCCAAGCACTTCTTTGGTGTAACCACCTAGAACCTGGGTATCATGGTGACATGTAGGTAACTTTAAACCACTTGACAAATGGCATAACTTCAAAGCAGTATGTGGTGAGATTCAAACCTACGCGTGGACGTCATCCCGATCCCACACTCACCACCTTATCCACTACACCACCGCCTCCCTATATTAGAAGTGGTAGATAGATACTCTTACCTGGGGCTATAGGTAAGCATAGAAGGAATTGAAGGTGAATAAAAGATGAAAATAAATTAAGGGAAAGACAGGAAGGTGACATATGATAATGGATACAGGAGTAGGACAGTCAGCAAGTATGAGGTAGGTAGATATTTATGGAAGGGAATGGGAGTACCATACTGCTGTATGATTCTGAGATCATCTGCTACAGGGAGAGAGATATAGCAAAATTAGAAAAGAACCAGAATGTAGTAGGTAGGTGGAGGTTAGGTGCTCCACACTGCACATCAGTAGAAGTTAGTAGAGAGCTGAGCTGGAGCACCTGAGAGAGGATAATTAATAAAGGAAAGTTGAGTTTTTTTGATGAAGGATAGGTGGGTGAAACATTGTGAGGAAAACTCTAATGTCGTCATGGAGGAGGGAAATGAATAGATGGAAAAGGAGGAAAAATCTTGAGGAGGACTGGAAGAGAATAGGACATAGAAAGGTGAAGAAAAGGATAGAAGTTGGTTTAGTTAGATGGCAGTCAAGGATGGAAAAAGTCCACATTAAAGTCATTTAAGTGAAAGAAGAGACCTGAAGCACTCCATTAGCAGATAGGAGACTAGGGCAGCAAGCTGTTAGTGAAGGCAAGAACAAGGACACTAGAGATAAAAGCCAGAAACAGGGATGAGCTGGACTTGGGATGTAATAGTTGTACACTGCTGGTCAGAGCGGAAGGTGCGGTACCTGTGACATCCTGTGAAGGAGAGTAATGACAAAGAAAACATGTTTCATTGAGCGTACTCATCTAAACTAGTAATTGATAGGGTGTCCTCGTGCCTTCTTGACCTTTTCAAATTTCTTGGGAAGTGAATCACCCAGGTGATGGAGATACTAAGCATCAATATTGTCCAATATGTCCTGAATAGTGGCTTGGAGGTGTGGGAGGGAGGAGGTATCCCTCCTTTAGCTTCAGTTTTATGTACACCCTGAGATTTTCTATAGGGTTAAGGTCTGGCAAATTTGCGGGCCAAGGTTTTAAAAGGTTGACGTTACAGAAATCAAACCAGTCGAGAATTAACTTTGCCGTATGGCATGGTGCATGAAGGTATCAGCATTGCACTTTTCCATACACTCATCTAACTCATCCAGAATTAGCTCAAAGTAGTTATTTTGGTTCATACGAACATTCTTAGGCAAAAAACACTAATTTTCCAAGACCATAGTAAGAAAAACAGCCCCACACCATCAAACAATCTGGATGTTTTACAGTAATACCTTGAGATACGAACGCATCAACATGTGATTTTTTTTTATATACAAAGAAAAATTTCATATAATTTACACCTTGAAATACGAAGATATTTTTAAGATACAAATAGGTGGCGCAGCGATCGCTCAGCTACCCGTGTCCACCCGAACATTCAGGCTGCGTTGTGTATCGTTGTTCATCCTTTGTGCATGTATGTGTCTGTGCTCCTCGGCAGTGTGTATTTTTTCTTAAATTTTGTGAACTCAAAACCCTGTAATCATGGGTCCCAAAAGTAAAAGGTTGGCGAGAAACACACAAAATAACCTGTATTCACATACTGATTACACTTAGAAATTCAATAAACAAGTGAATACAAATGGTGTTCTTTCCACAAGCAACTCTTCCTCTTTGCAAAGCACAAAACCAGAAGTTTCAAGATGTCATGGTTACCAAAATATCACAGGTGGAATGAGGTGGTATCATCGGTTTACGTGACCTTGCGTCCAATCAGGTTCAGCGGCCTTGGCTAGAGCGATAGAAAACGGGCCCCTTGTATCTCTCTCTCTCTCTCTCTCTCTCTCTCTCTCTCTCTCTCTCTCTCTCTCTCTCTCTCTCTCTCTCTCTCTCTCTCTCTCTCTCTCCTGTTCTGATACCACTCTCATTCAAAAGTTGTCTCCCGGTAACATAGCGAGAGACCTGTGGTACAGAAGTAAGGCACACGGGAGAGGTGGCAGAATCAGACACAGTGAAATCACTGTCGCTCCCACCATCTATCGTTGGTGACACAGTGACGTAGAGCATATGTTTACTCCTGATGAGTGTTGCCAGCTCACAAGCAAAGAAAATGGGAAGAAAATAATGTATTTTACGGCTTACAAGACACACTTTTTTTCCTAAAAAATACCCTGAAAAATACTAGTGCGTCTTCCAAGACGAATGTTGTATTGTAAGGCAACACCCAACCTCAAGTGAGCTTGGACACTTGACCGTTAGCAACCTGGATTTGTATGTTGAGTCATTACATTATGATGTTAGCTTAAGTACTATTTAATTCAGCCTTTTATATTATGTAAACTCAGTACTTAGCTGTTACAAGTATTTCCAGTACCATAATCCTTCCTGCAGCCTACTTGACGTGTGGAGAAAATGGGCCACTCCCTCGTCTCATAGCAACACACACGTGCATACAAATGCACACACATGCCAGGTGCCTTTATACCTTTATTAATAGAACATCCAAATGGCTTACTAGTTCAAGCAAGAGTCAAAACTCCACTTGTGAATTATATTCACAATGATAAAGCCTGTGAAGCACGATTGCAAAATAAAATAGATATGAACTGCAGCACTGATGCGTTCAGTTTCAGCGATTGGACAAGTGATTCCGTAATGTAAACAATAAGTCCAATACATGCCGTCACCTGTCACAAAAGCAAGAAGAGATGGACTGTTTGACTGTGTATATGTATTTACCTATGGTGTTTTTATTTACATAATTGTAAATTTGTGGTGAGTGCTCCATCAAATTTGTAATGAGTGCTGAAACAATAGTGTCTTGCAGTCTCCTTGCTTCTTATGTTTTTGTGTTCAGTGGTTGGGTATATGGTGAATGCGTTCTTGTATGAGAATGACTTTTTTTCTTAGAAATTTCTTTCAAATATTAGGATGCGTCTTCCAAGATGCAGCATCTTGCAAGCCATAAAATATGGTAGCCAAAATATAGCCGTAAAAAGCCAAAACGTCTATCGACGTGCCCCGAGTCTTGCGTGATAAACGTCTATCGGTGTCCCGAGTTTTGCGGGTTAAGTTATTATTTTGGGCAATATAGTTAATTTATATCATGCATACAATGAACATTGCATTTATCTTATATTAAATTTATATTTGATTGGTATTTAAAACATGTTAATTTTTTGGGGAGTTAAAATCATATCACAAGAACGAATTAATTCTAATTCCATTCATTTCTATGGGAAAAACTGATTTGATATACGAATTATTTTATATACACCGATCGTCACGGAACGAATTAAATTCGTATGTCGAGGTACCACTGTACTGTTTAAGTTGTGTAGTGTGGATCGTAGCGATTACTACCGAGTCTGTGGTACACACGGTTTCTCTGGTTATCTGTAACCTGAAAACTTGCCTCATGTGACCAAAGCACCCTACGCCACTTATCTAAGTCCCAATCTTTATACTGAGACACAAATGTAAGCCTATTGTTATGGTGACCATTTGTTAGGCAAGGTTTTGAAACTGCACGACAACTGCGGTACCCCAAATTGTGTTTCACATATCTCCGCACAGTCCTTCCACTCACTCCACCCTGTAATGCAGGATTCCTGGCCTTAAGTTCCTTGTTGTGTATGCGAGGGTTAGCCTCAAGCTGTCTTTGAATAATGTTCAGAGTTCTCTGAGTCACACTACGCTTACGCCCTTCAGGCTTGTAAGATGGTGGCGAAGTGTCTCTTCCGCCCTCACGGTAAATTTTGATCCAATGTTGAACAGTTCTGAGAGTTATGCCAGTGTTTGCGGCAATTTCTTGATTTGACTTCTTCCTCACTATGGCACAAATAACTAAGATTTGGGCCTTACTAATTAGTTTCCTAGATCCCATAATAGGTAGTAGCAAGGCAGAATGGTAAGCTCACGCATCCACAGAAAGGGACCGTGAGTGGAGGTGAAAAAAAATTCAAATTCAAGCACACATATCACACGCGAACGTTGACTAAGGAAACATATCATCTACTTTGATTACTAGAGCTGCAGAGTTGTCAGATAGCGACATACAGTGAATCCCGCCATATGTTTAAGAGTTAAGAAGGGATGAATGAAATTTGGTCAGAGTGGAAGTCATGGTCCCTTTCTCGCTTTCTGCTGTGACCAGCAGTGTAGAAGGAAGAGGAGACTAGAGCATTTCCTGGTTGAGTGTGTTAGATATGTGGAAGAGACAGTTTGATAGGGTCCATAACAATAATTATAAGAGATGAGTGTAATTAGAGATTAGAAGATGAGGATGGTGGAGTCTTCACAGTGCTGGGCCTTTATTAAGGGGTGAAGGAGATGGTAAAAGAGAGGATAGTATATGCAATGAAAGAGTTCCTGGTACAGACGTAGAGGAAATGCAGTATCTTAGGTTTATAGACATATTTCCTGTGTTATGCTCATTGCTTTCCTTCTACATATAGTGGAAGGACCAGAACACAATACTGAAGGGAAGGAGGACATATTAAGTGATACAAAGTGGGAGAGGTTACAAGAGGAAGAAGAAGATGCATTTGGTGGGCGGTAAGCTGGCTTTCATTATCGGTAAGACCACTGAATTTAGTTTCCTGTTTGAGTGTTTATGTGTAGGTGTGGGGTAAGGTGCATGTTTAAGCCAATGGGTGCAGGTACCTTTGCTCACATACTCAATGCTGACATGAAACTGAGGAGCTTGCAATTTGCAATATCTTTCCCTAGTCCCTAGTGTTCATTAGTTTGATGAGCTTACCGTAGTCTAATCAAATGACCACCATGCTATCACCATCTTAGGGGATTAGAGGCTGTGCCGCAAGGTCCTGAAATTTCAAACAAGAACAAGAACCTTGCGTCTGTTCCATTTTGGTAAATTTTTAGAATTGCAGCATAATAGCTTTATCTCCTTAGTAATTTCTTGACCAATGATGTTCCATGTCCCGCTAAGATTTTTTCAGATGATTTACAGTTATATGTACAAGTTCAGCCGTCAAGTAGAGAATCTATCAAAGGTAGTATCATCTAGGAGGCAATGTTTTACCTATGAAAGATATTGCTCTTGATTTAGGGCTTGCTGACTGTTCATTGCTTTCATAAACACATTTCTGCAATTACATGTAAAGCCTCTGCTGTGGCTAGTAGTTTATTGAAATCAGCTGTTAACTATGGCTCTACTTTCATGTCTACTTTGTATATCTCTCAGGTATGCTCCTTCTTAGAGTGCAGCTCAGTGGTGTGGAACCTTGCATATATTAACGATATTAAGGCACTTGAACCAGTACATTGTGGGACCAAATGTGTTGATGGCCTTGGAAATTTGACTTGTTTTAACTACTTGAAAGCCCAAAATTTATTTTCTGTTAAAGGACGCAGCAACACCCAGCATGTGATGCTTTCAGTTTATTTTTTATTTTTTTATTTTTTTATTTTTTTTTTTTTTTTTTTTTTTTGCTGTCAAAGAGAGAGAGAGAGAGAGAGAGAGAGAGAGAGAGAGAGAGAGAGAGAGAGAGAGAGAGAGAGAGAGAGAGAGAGAGAGAGAGAGAGAGAGAGAGGGGGCGCCTCACCCCACAACACGAGGGAGGCTTGCGGAGAATCACCTCACTGTTCCATTCGCCAGGACGGAGACCTTCCTCCGTTCTTTTGTGCCAAGAAGTTGTGCTTTGGAACAACAGTGAGTGTCAGATATTCACAAGGCTCCTACTCTTCAGAAATTTAAGTGTGAGGCTAATAAATGGCTAAAAGTGTAATAGCATATTGTTTTAAATGAAAGTGTATCTTTTGAAATGAAAATGTTGGCCTTCAAAAGTGAATGTGTGACTTTTGGCAAGAAAATTTTTAACCAAGTAAATGTTAATCTTTCAAGGAAAAAGATAATTAGTGAAAAGTGAAAGGGGCGTGTATATCCCAGAAAGTCTATGTAACAAATGGCATCTTGTATTATTGTGTGCAATTTTTACTATTTAGTTTATATAACTATTGTTACTATTTTGTATTGCATTGCATTTCTCATGTACTAATATTATGTCAAAGATAGTTCTCGCAACTCACCGTGAACTTTTGGCTATTACTATTTATACCTTTGTAATATCAATTTGTAAAAAAAAAGAGAGAGAGAGAGAGAGAGAGAGAGAGAGAGAGAGAGAGAGAGAGAGAGAGAGAGAGAGAGAGAGAGAGAGAGAGAGAGAGAGAGAGAGAGAGAGAGAGAGAGAGAGAGAGAGAGAGAAAGGAGAGAGAGAGAGAGAGAGAGAGAGAGAGAGAAAAGAGAGCAGATCAACAAATACCTTGAGGAGAACCACCTTCTATCTCCGAAGCAATTTGGATTTAGAAAAGGCCGTTCAACCTCTGATCTCCTCCTCTTGCTCTCCAAATCCTGGCATGATGCCCTTGATGCCGGACGCCCCTCCCTGGTGATCGCCTTAGACATTGCCGGTGCTTTTGACTCTGTGTGGCATCATGCGCTGACTATTAAACTCCAGCAGCTGGGCATCACCGGGGACCTGCTACAACTGTTCACCAGCTACCTCACGGGACGGAGCCTCCGCGTAGTGGTGAACGGCAGCACCTCGTCCTCCTTTCCAGT
>NC_059295.1:16113440-16123440 GCF_017591435.1 Portunus trituberculatus
GAGAGAGAGAGAGAGAAACTATAGCCTAGAATTACCAAAATCCTGTAGTGTCGCCTCAGCCCAGGTAAGCAACAGCAGCAGCACCTCACCCCTGATACTGACGAATTCAGGTCCATGTAATAATAGTTATATCACCGCGACCCAGGTAAGCTATAGGTGGAAAGTTACCTGGAAAGAACAAAACGCAGTTAAGAACCATGCTTTACTTATTTTCCTCTCAAACTTCACTAAATAATAATTATTCATTAACACCCAAAATTTGAAAACCTGCTACTCTGACCCAATGCATCGTAAGATACATGTACAGTGCACAAAAATCCATTGGATTTACGATGAAACCGGATTGCTAATAGTGAAATTCAGAGAGAGAGAATTTGATTTATGATGAAACGGCCGATTGCTAGTAGTGAAATCCTGAGAGAGAGAGAGAGAGAGAGAGAGAATCACATCACTTATGTCAGAAAAAAAGTGCAGCATCACACACAGTTCACAGCGCATTTCACAACTCCTTTAGTCATAACGTGCGTACAGCGCATTTCACAACTCTAGTCATAACGTGCTTACATTAAAAGAGGTGTATTTATTTGCACCTATAAGATGTACTAAAAGTAGCAAATTACGAGGACAAAGCACAATGACACGTGGGTTCACACATGTCATTATGTGGTTGGAGTTGCCAGCAGGTATAGTTTTCCGCTTCAGGACAATATCCCCCCAGACAAAACGCCCCCGGACAAAATCCCCCTACCAATATCCCCCCTAGGACAATATCCCCCCTAGGACAAAATCTCCCTTAGGACAATATCCCTCCCTAGGACATTTAGTGTTATTATGCTCATGTAGTAGTATTGATTATAATTGAGACTTTAGATATAAGCTCAGTATTTTATGTGAATCTTTGAATCTCTCTCTCTCTCTCTCTCTCTCTCTCTCTCTCTCTCTCTCTCTCTCTCTCTCTCTCTCTCTCTCTCTCTCTCTCTCTCTCTCTGTTCGAAAGGTCTCATAGCTGATTCGAACACTCATTTCATATCTCACACTTGGGTTCAGTCGCTTTTGTTAGGTTAGGTTAGGTTAGCAATTCACTCTCGATTTTTCTATGGGTGGGGGGGGGATATTGTCCTAAGGGGGATTTTGTCCTAGGGGGGATATTGGTTTCACCAAAATCTTTAAAAGAGGATAACCAAGACTCGGTAAGGAAAGCCAGAAGATCACCAGTAGAGCGACCTTGACGGAAGCCATACTGGCGATCAGACAGAAGATTGTGAAGTGACAGATGTTTGAGAATCTTCCTATTCAGGATAGATTCAAAAACTTTAGACAAGCAAGAGATTAAAGCTATAGGACGGTAGTTTGAGGGGTTAGAACGGTCACCCTTTTTAGGAACAGGCTGAATGTAGGCGAACTTCCAGCAGGAAGGAAAGGTAGAAGTCGATAGACAAAGTTGGAAGAGTTTGGCCAGGCAAGGTGCAAGCACAGAAGCACAGTTTTTGAGAACAATAGGAGGGACCCCATCAGGTCCATAAGCCTTCCGAGGGTTTAGGCCAGCAAGGGCATGGAAAACATCATTACGAAGAATTTTGATTGTAGACATGAAATAGTCAGAGGGAGGAGGAGAGGAGGACAAGCCCAGAATCGTCCAAGGTGGAGTTGTGAGCAAAGGTTTGAGAAAAGAGTTCAGCTTTAGAGACAGAAGAGATGGCAGTGGTGCCATCAGGATGAAATAAAGGAGGAAAGATGAAGAAGTGAAGTTATTTGAGATGTTTTTGGCTAGATGCCAGAAGTCACGAGGAGAGTTTGAGTTTGAAAGATTTTGACATTTCCTATTTATGAAAGAGTGTTTGGCAAGTTGAAGAACAGACTTGGCATGATTCCGGGCAGAGATATAAAGTGCATGAGATTCAGGAGATGGAAGGCTCAAGTACCTTTTGTGGGCAACCTCTCTATCATGTATAGCACGAGAACAGGCTGAGTTAAACCAAGGTTTAGAAGGTTTAGGTTGAGAAAAAGAATGAGGAATGTACGCCTCCATGCCAGATACTAACACCTCTGTTATGCGTTCAGCACAAAGAGATGGGTCTCTGACACGGAAGCAATAATCATTCCAGGGAAAATCAGCATAAAACCTCCTCAGGTCCCCCCAACTGGCAGAGGCAAAACGCCAGAGGCACCTTCGCTTTGGGGGATCCTGCGGAGGGATTGGAAAAATAGGACAAGATACAGAAATGAGATTGTGATCGGAGGAGCCCAACGGAGATGAAAGGGTGACAGCATAAGCAGAAGGGTTAGAGGTGAGGAAGAGATCAAGAATGTTGGGCGTGTCTCCAAGACGGTATTCTTCTTCTGTCCCCACTTCCCCCTCCCATCTTTTCCTTTCTAATTCTGATGGAGCTTCAGTTGCAGCCTTGACACCAAAGAGACGGGGAGAACGCGACAGTTGTCTTCATAGCCATATGGCCATAGAATTATATAATTGTGCAAAGCGAAATAAATTTTAATAAATCTGCCATCCTTCCTCTGTTAATCTGCGTGTTAATTGTTTTCCAGAAATTATTAGTCTCTCGTCAGTAGCTTATCTCTTGCTTGAAACTTCAAGTCGCGATTAATATTTAACAGTAATTCATTAAAAATGTACGACTTCCAACCTCATTAAACACCTCCACATCAAACATCCCATCGAGTCTTTAGAGAAGAGGCGCGTGAGATAGATATGGATATAAAATGCGCGAGTCTTCCGCTTCATGTGTAAGAGTTGACAAATATGCGCATATTACACGAACCCACTTATTCTGTTTCGGATGTGTGCGTGTCTGCTGTGTGCGTATGCCTGCATACGTGACTACTGGGGAAAAAGGAAGGAACAGGCAGGATGGGAGAGAAGCGTGATTAGAGGGAGGACCATTACAAAGAGATTGGAGGCACTGTGGTAAAACTAGAAAAATGAACAAGAGGACATCCATACCCGAAAACCTCACACGCTCCATTACACGTACGATTACCGATGTATGTATTGTAATATCACTTAAACACTTGTGTAGTTTGTAGGGTGTTATAAGGTACTTGCTACTGTGTGGAACTATTAGGAAGCTTGACACTAAACTTAAACCATCCTACAGGCAATGAATGTAGCCGCAGGTGAGAGTTTTTTCTTCCCACCTGCTCTACAAGCCAGGTAAAAAGAAAAAGAATAAGGATTTCCTGGCATCCACTCTTCCTCCTAGCTCTCTCAGGGCAAAAATAAGTACTACCACACGCATAATTACCTCTGTCGAGATATCACTAAAGGTTCTTTCGGGTAGGGCCAACTAAACATTTATTTTTATCATTCTATCTTACTTATTTATTTTTTTCTGGATGAAGTGGTTTCCTACAGACACTAGCCTACTATACATTTCAGCGGTGGACAAACGGTGTTTTTTGCAGATATCTCCTAAACGAATCGTTGGATGAGTATGATATTTCAACACTACCTTGAACATCCGTTCGTAATTTATGGTTAACATACCACAGTGCTATATGTGTTATGTGAGGAGTTTACCGAGTGATATTACGCCTAATCCAGTCATCATATCAAAGATGTTATACAGAATTGGACGAGTGTGGGGTACTCGTCTAACCCCTCCACCACCACCACCACCCCTGAAGAACCCCAGACCACTCCTTCTCTACCCCAGTATCGCATGACCCTCTTCCCCTTCCTCTTCACCCCTATTCACACCATCAGCCTTCCACCTTTGATTTTTTCCCTATTGTAATTACATACGTATAGGTATAATAGTTACATACGTCAGTATGTACATACATATCCATTAATAATATTATTTAATACAATTGCTGGTATATGTGGACATGAAAACCAGAGTGGGTCAAACGACCGTGAAAGCAATAGCTAATTCCGCTGTTAATGGCCGTATAGCTGGATAATAAGCAACGTATCTAACAACAAAATAATATTATATATAAACTGGACCACTTTTATGATCAATAGGTAGACAGTACGCAATAAGAGTATCAACTTTTCCTAACAGTAGAAGGTCCAGGTCACAGGTAATTCCAGCACATCATGTTCACATGGTTGACCATAACGACTGCAAACATGGCTCTTCTATATACTACACGTAAACGTGCTGTTGTACAGTAATTATCAACGTGAACCACTTCTTGCCTTCATGAAATTGTACCATACTCGTTAATAATCATATCTTACAGAACATTATAATGTATAAATACAGTGGTGGGAGAAGTAGGGAGGGACACAGGAGTGAGGGAGGCGAGGAGCTAGGGAGAGGAGAGGAGGGATAAAGAGGGCGAGAACTTCCGAGACGGGGAAGACGTAGTAGTGGTTAGGAATGGTTTGGGTGTGGGTGGGGGCACACTTTCATTCGAATGCGTCAACATGACTCGTCGGCTTTGTGTTATTTTTCACGAGTAAACTCCTCACATAACATATATAGCACTGTGGTATGTTAACCATAAATTACGAACGGATGTTCAAGGTAGAGTGTTGAAATATCATACTCATCCAACGATTCGTTTAGGAGATATCTGCAAAAAAACACCGTTTGTCCACCCCTGAAATGTATAGTAGGAAAGTCTGTCAGGTATAAGCGTTTGGTGTCATATTGCTGGGTAAGTGGTTCGCATTTGACAAGGCTATCGAATAGTAGACTAGAAGAGTATTTTGAAAATAATCATTGCCATTAGATTTTTTTAACTATTCACTAAATTAATTAAACTCTTACAGGCTCCAATAATGCCCGCTAAAACTATGGTACCTGTACCTACCAAGTCGCTCGAATGCAGATATGAACACCGCGGGAAACCAGCAGTCAGTCAGTTACTTGTCCCTTACCTACGCCTCAATGTAAGCTAACATATGTGGCTTCTAGAATCTATTAGTACCTTGTCTGATTAGTTATACAGCATTCGATTTTTCGCCGACCATCTACCCTGACTAAGACTTTACTGAATTACTTCATTATAGATAACGCAGTATAGTCTAAAACTAACTGACTTCTCGGGAAAAGCAACGCCATCAAGAATTGGCTTACGTAATGGATTTGCTTGAATAATCAAACAGTTTTGGATTCAAAGCAGGTAAACCCCAGCCTGTCACTCCTTGGATCAGCGTTTCCCAACCTGGTGTGCTGACACCCCCTGGGAGTGCTGAAATCAATTATAGGGGGTGCTGGGAAGTGCTGCACTACACTAAGGTCGGAAGAGGTTGGGAAACATTGCCTTGGATTAAAGGTGACCTACGTACTAAGTTAATCACAATCTGTTCATTTGATTTGTCCGTGAAAAATGGACACGTCCACACATATATAGGTACAGCCAGGCTACATTTTAGTATACAATATTCACTCCCATCCAGACCGCTCAAACACCAATAATTAACCTCCCATCATTATCCTACTGATAGGCTGGCTTGTATTATAGACTGGATGTAACCGGGGGTATTCACGATAGCATTATTCTCAGGTACGAGTGATTATTGTGGTTGACCCCATAAACTGTGGTTAATTATATCAGGTGATAAAAAATACGGCAGTATAACTAAGTCAAGAAAGAAGGCATGGTAGTCATGAGCTTACGACACTAAATGTATTATAATTATATAAACCACAACTTCATACACTTGAATCGTCAAATACATACTTACGGCACATGATGTGAGTAACGAGGGCGGAATGAAGAAGCAGGTGACATCTTCCGGCGACGTAGAGACGATCACGCAGGCTACAGCACCAGCCAGCCAGGAACACCACATCGACGCTAATGCCCAGCCAGCCAACGTTCTCTCCTTCGGTACTACATCTATCGCTGGTCTTGTCAGAACTTTTCCCGGTGTGACGCTGCCTCTATACTGGGTCTTGAATGCACTGAGAATGAAACCAAGGTTCATCCCTCGCTTCATGGTTGGGATTCGGAAGTTGTTTCGGAGGTTCTAGCTGGTACGACTCACAAACAAGGAAGGGTATGTGCAAAGGAGGATGTTTAAGAGAACAAGAACAAGGAGAGGTGAAGGTGAGGGAATGCGATGTAGGGTAAAAAACAAACGAGGCATTGGGATGATTGTTGTGTGAAAATGAATCAAATACCAAGGGAATGATGGATCGGATAAAGTATGTTACGTGAAGGCTAATAAGGTATTAGTAAGGTAGTTACTGTAAATAAGCTACTACTACAACTACTAATGATAGCAGTAGTAGTAGTAGTAGTAGTAGTAGTAGTAGTAGTAGTAGTAGTAGTAGTAGTAATAATGATGATGTTAATGATGATGATGATGATGATGATGATGATGATGATGATGATGATGATAATAATAATAATAATAATAATAATAATAATAATTATTATTATTATTATTATTATTATTACAACAATAATAATAATAATAATAATAATAATAATAATAATAATAATAATAATAATAATATATCACCACCGCCTCCACTATAATAGCACCAACAATAACAAGGAGATATGTGGATTATCAAGGTCTGATTCGGATGGAGTCGCCTTGCAGGCAAACTTAGGATGAACGAAGGGGCAGATAATTGACAAATACAATTTAATATTAGCAAAATGTAAAGTAGCAAATGTGTTGATGATTCACCTGCAAGCTATGCGCAATAAACAAATGTTAAGAAAAAAAAAAACGATAATACAAACAGTGGTTTCCAGATATGAATAAGAAAACTGAATAAAATTCTAAATCCATTCAGGATGAGTGGTGAGGCGTTCCATGCAAAAGTGAAGTACGTAGTTCAGCAGTAATAACACCTTCGATCAATTTAATGTTAATGGACGAGCTTTTATGAGACAGTCAGTGGCACGCGGTGGGGTTCTATACTTAGTTTGTGAAAAATATACTACGCCAAGGCCTGCACCCCTCATAGCACACTGCTGGGTGGGATTCGGGGGTGACCGTAATTGATGGCAGCTTTTGGACATGACCATCAGAACAGCAAACAACAAATACGTATACATAAACAGAGCTAACACAAGATGAGAATATAGATCTCTCTCTCCGCCTCTCTCTTGCACTGCGGATCCAACTTTCTCAATAAATTGATAGATTGAAGGTGAAGTATAAAGTGTGCTGGCATTAATTTGAAGGGAGAAAGTTAACGTCTCGGGCCCCATATAAAACAAAGTGGTCTCCTCCAGAAAGCCATCGATCCTACTTTTTTTATTTATTTTTTATTTACTTTACTTATATATTATTTTTTTCAGTCAGACCTCTCATTATCAATTCGCTTAATTTGCAATCCCTCTACTCAGTACTTTCGTCTTCCTCGGCCTTCCTCATCTTCCATCCACACAAAGTTTGCACTCACTTTAGTCATCGTATCTTTTGATGTATTCAAAACCATTAACTGTGTAGTTTGAACAAAAGTGTACTGAGTGGTTTTATGGTCCTAGCAGTCTTAAGGATCATGTTAGTCTAGTGATCATCAGCTAAATCCTCTTAAAGGTATATATGTGTGTGTTTGTGTGTATAGCCACCACTGAGTGCATTGCTGCTTATCACGCACCACATATCACACGTGCTAACGGCGCAGTAATGATGTGTCGTTTTAAAGCGTCGAAACACTCCCGGTGAGCGTAAATGTAGATCGACCATTAAGGACTCACTAAAACCTCGCCCGTGAAACCTCTCATGTAGTATTCGATTAATTCTTACTGACTTCCTATTTTTTTTTTTTTTTTGTGATATAAAGCAGTGCTGTGTGTAATTCACCACGGTCTTCTGCTGGTCACCCAGCCAGTCTTCCCCATTACAGAGCGAGCTCAGAGCTCATAGACCGATCTTCGGTTAGGCCTGAGACCACAACACACTCCACACACCGGGAAAGCGAGGCCACAACCCCTCGAGTTACATCCCGTACCTATTTTACTGCTAGGTGAACAGGGGCTGCACATTAAAAGGCTTGTCCATTTGCCTCACCGTCCCCGGGACTCGAGCCCGGGCCCACTCGATTGTGAGTCGAGCGTGCTAACCACTACACTACGCGGTGTGTGTGGTGTGTGTATGTGTGTGGTGTGTGTATGTGTGTTGTGTGTGTGTGTGTAATTCACCACGGTCGTCTGCTGGTCACCCAGCCAGTCTTCCCCATTACGGAGCGAGCTCAGAGCTCATAGACCGATCTTCGGGTAGGACTGAGACCACAACACACTCAACACACTGGGAAAGCGAGGCCACAACCCCTCGAGTTACATCACGTACCTATTTACTGCTAGGTGAACAGGGGCTTGCCGATTTGCTTCGCCGCGCCGGGACTCGAACCCGGCCCTCTCGATTGTGAGTCGAGCGTGCTAACCACTACACTACGCGGTGTGTGTGTGTTTCACTGTTTGATCTGCTGCAGTCTCTGACGAGACAACCAGACGTTACCCTACGGAACGAGCTCAGAGCTCATTATTTCCGATCTTCGGATAGGCCTGAGACCAGGCACACACACACCACAACAAGGTCACAACTCCTCGATTTACATCCCGTACCTACTCACTGCTAGGTGAACAGGGGCTACACGTGAAAGGAGACACACCCAAATATCTCCACCCGATCGGGGAATCGAACCCCGGTCCTCTGGCTTGTGTGTGTGTGTGTGTGTGTGTGTGTGTGTGTGTGTGTGTGTGTGTGTGTGTAATTCACCTCGGTCTCCTGCTGGTCACCCAGCCAGTCTTCCCCATTACGGAGCGAGCTCAGAGCTCATAGACCGATCTTCGGGTAGGATGTATGTGTGTGTGTGTGTGTGTGTGTGTGTGTGTGTGTGTGTGTGTGTGTGTGTGTGTGTGTGTGTTAGGAAATATTGTGATATCACTGTAAATACCTAACTATCTAACGGAACTAACCTATCCAACTATCCCCTAGCCTAGACTCATTTTCATAGTAGTCGCCATCTTTGAATTATTATACACTAACTACATACACTAATTACATACAAACTCATGGTGAAAGTAATCTTATCTATTATATGTATAATATTACGTGTGTGTGTGTGTGTGTGTGTGTGTGTGTGTGTGTGTGTGTGTGTGTGTGTGTGTGTGTGTGTGTGTGTGTGTGTGTGTGTGCTAGTAGTAGTAGTAGTAGTAGTAGTAGTAGTAGTAGTAGTAGTAGTAGTAGTAGTAGTAGTAGTATAGTAATAGAAGAAGAAGGAGGAGGAGGAGGAGGAGGAGGAGGAGGAGGAGGAGGAGGAGGAGGAGGAGGAGGAGGAGGAGGAGGAGGAGGAGGAGGAGGAGGAGGAGGAGGAGGAGGAGGAGGAGGAGGAGAAGAAGAGAAGAAGAAGAAGAAGAAGAAGAAGAAGAAGAAGAAGAAGAAGAAGAAGAAGAAGAAGAAGATAAAATGAAGAAGATAAAAAGAAGAAGAAATGCCTGCTGAAGATAGTAGATGAGTCGTTAAAATCTGCCCCTCACCTCACCTCACCTCTCTCTCTCTCTCTCTCTCTCTCTCTCTCTCTCTCTCTCTCTCTCTCTCTCTCTCTGATAAATATATCAAATCACAACAACTACCAAATCGGCGTTCAACGTTCCCATGGAAATAGATAGCTGATAAAAACACGTGACACAATGGTAGACCTCGGGGAGAAAGAATTCTTACACCCAACCTCAGGTCAGGAACAATCACCATCAGCACCACCACCACCGAGCCACCTACAAACCATGCAAGACATTAGCACCAACACACGCACCCACAAGCCACAACCTTCACACGTCATGCCACCAGCTACTTCACCACCACTCCAATCATCATTAGTAACGTTCACTCTTCTTCTTCCTCCTCCTCCTGCCTTTCAATTAATCCACATTTCAACACGATCACTAAAGTCTCGCCACCAAAAGCACTCAACGGATTTTGCTTGCATAAAGACACATACACACGACAAAGAGAGAGAGAGAGAGAGAGAGAGAGAGAGAGAGAGAGAGAGAGAGAGAGAGAGAGATTTGCTAATTATGGAAAAGGGATGGTAGAGTGAAGAGAAAGAATAGGAAGGAG
>NC_059295.1:16128440-16173440 GCF_017591435.1 Portunus trituberculatus
AGTGACGAGCATGAATAGTGTGTGTGTGTGTGTGTGTGTGTGTGTGTGTGTGTGTGTGTGTGTGTGTGTGTGTGTGTGTGTGTGTGTGTGTGTGTGTGGTGTGTGTGTGTGTGTGACGGACGTACCTGAATGACTTATGTTGATGCAAAACAGTGTATAATATGCTATCACACGGACACCTTTACTAGCATTTTGTCACCATTACATACATCTTGACGTCAGTAATTGGTGGCTAGATAGCGGCTGAGACGCCACCGATCGTCATCTTGCCACCAATACTGGTTGGTATCTTTGTTTACATTACATTCTATCGGCTCATGGCGCAAATTATTTGGTCCAAGGATGCTATTGCTACTTTCTGTGATCTCTGTTGTAAAAACAAGTGTATATGGAACAACAGGGATGAAAACTATTCTAAGAAAAATAAAAAGAGAAATTTTTGAGAAATTAGCGGGGAATACCAGGGATGAAAACTATTCTAAGAAAAATAAAAAGAAATTTTAGAGAAATTAGCGGTAGCTCTGAAGCAGTATCCATACATGGGGCGTCTGCAATCCTTTTTTTTTTCTTTTGTACTCAATACATGTTAAGCATCCAGCGTTTGTGCTTAATAAAAAATTAGCGTCAACTGACATTTTTCACAAATGCAAATACATAGCATATCTATAGCCTAATATTTAACTATTAGGAACTCGGTAAAATTTAGAACTGGGCGCCTACCTATTTCAGTGACGAAGGTAAGCTAGATAAATATAAGTTAATTTTATGGATACACAAAGCAGGTCCAATTTGAGCAAAGCGTCTCCTACGGTCACGGTTTTGATCTGCGATGACGCCGAAGCGGTCCTTGGGAGCTACATGCCAATAAATATCTTTTGTGCGTGTGAAAAAGTGCTCCTTAACAAGCGCTACCGGCGGCTAAAGATCAACAGAAAAAGTCCGTGTGATAGCACCTTTATAATATCCCTTTTATTCCATTTTCTTGTATATTTAAGTATTATGCATAAATCATAAATTATAATCAACTAGTTTTTTTTTTATTTATCAACACCCTGAATACGTTCGCGCGCACGCACTTTAACACATAACATGTATATATAATGTTAACTTCTTTAACTGTTAAATAACTCACTTCTGTATCATACTTGTGGGAGTGACCACTGTCAATGTAAAGAATATTTGCTTAATTCCCATGTCAATAAATTATATTTTGCCTAAATGAGTTTTTTTTTTTTAATCCCAATACAGTTCTTGTGACTATCACACTCTGATGAGCTGTAGCCTACAAGTGTAGGAGGTATGTATTCACATAAAAGAGATTACAAACACTATTCATTACATAATTATATCAATAGAGGAATATTTTGCAATCGTACATGCGCACTTAATAATCTTCATGCCACAATTTTTGAATCATTACATATATGTATACATACATCTTATCATCATCATGGTTGATTATCATGTATGCAGATAAGCATATAATTACTGATACTAGCACATACTGTAATCATTCAACTGAGTCCCCTCATTTGTGAGTTTACAGATGTCTTTGCTATAATAAAAGATACACTGGAACATCATTTTTCGAGCTTATTAATTCCACGAAGCTGATTTGAATCCGAACTATTCGGAAACCAAAATAAATTTCCCAATAGCAATCTATGTAAAAAGGATTAATCCGTTACCACACACCCATCTACTTAATAGCAACTGATGACCAACGCTTACACTGCTAAGATGGTAGCTCTACTTCTCCAGCTCGCTCAGAAATTATTCATCCAAAAGCAAGGCCGTCCCTCCCTCAACAGAGAACACACACTGTGTGTAGGGCAACTCACGGGGGCCACATTTTGCGCGAGTGGATGCGTTTGCGCATTGCTATGTGCTACTGTGAGGTGAGGGTATTCTGTCATTTCGCCCACATGCCATTTCGCCACACTATGGAGTCATTCCGCCCACACTGTGGCAAGGTTGCCAACCCAATTTTGGGGGTAGTACATACCAGAGAGTATCCAAACATACCAATTCTGAACAAAATGTACCAAATGTAAAATTTACTTGATATATATATATATATATATATATATATATATATATATATATATATATATATATATATATATATATATATATATATATATATATATATATATATATATATATATATATATATATATATATATATATATATATATATATATATATATATATATATATATATATATATATATATATATATATATATATATATATATATATATATATATATATATATATATATATATGATGTTTCTGGGTATAGCCTTTGCAACGGCACCCATTGTATTGTATTTTCTATCTTGGCGTAGATGTTTGGTGCGTGTGTGCTGTCAC
This sequence comes from Portunus trituberculatus, assembly GCF_017591435.1. NCBI lineage: Eukaryota > Metazoa > Arthropoda > Malacostraca > Decapoda > Portunidae > Portunus > Portunus trituberculatus. The sequence continues at coordinate 16,130,817 of NC_059295.1, forward strand.
TTGTTTATTGTTATTGACTGGACAAGTAATTTTTTACCTTTCTAACTGTGTATGTGTGTGTGTTCATGGTTCATTGGTTCAATCAATTTACTTGACTTGTTTACCGCGCATTAGTTTAGAGTTGGTGGTTCATTACCTATGCTTTGCAACTGGCCATGATCATCCTCGTAAGCCTTTTCCACAGAGGCTAAATTGACATCTATTTACACAAGATTAGTATCTTAAAAAAAAGAGCAACGATGGATCTAACGGAAAAAAGTATAGAGACTTATAGGGTAAAATATTTACTCTTTGGGATGAGCACGTGAGGGGTGAGAAATCTGCTGAAAGCATGTGCTCATCTCAGTAGCCCAGTGCGCAGCTGAATCTTGCAAGTATGTACTGAACATGTTTTTTTTTTAATAAAAGTTTCTTTTTAATTCTTTGTAACTACTTTCTGAATCTTGCATATATGTAGCTATTTCTTAATGAGTTTTTTTTTTTTATTCTTTGTCACCACTTTCTGAATCCTATATATAATTGTCTATTTTTAATTCTTTGTCACCACTTTCTGCATCTTACATGTATGTAGATGGTTTTTAATAATTGTGAGCGAATTGACTCTTATATGCGGGCGAAAAGTCTCGTAGGCGAATTGACTTGTGGGCGAATTGGTATGTGGGCGAAATGACCGTAATTCAAGGCGAGCACTGAGCACCAACCAAATCAGCTCGGGAATGAAGAAATGGTCTGCATTTTTTTTTTTTTTCATGTAAGAGGGAAAAAAATGGCCAAGGACAACAGAAAGAATGAAACAAAAACGCCCACTTTGTAGCCAGTTCCCGCACTTGCTTCAAGGCAATGACTGAGAACACTCGACATCAGACTAATCTTTTTTTTTTTTTTTTTTCTCTTTTTTTTAGGGTGGGCGGAGGGCAGGGATGAGGTTGGATTGATGTGGTGGAAATTACATTCTTTTGATAAGTAATTGATGGCTGTTTGTGACCTGGATTTGTTCACTTAATTATTTCAGTGTGAAGCGATCTTTTTTTCTAATGTTTAATTTCATTATATTTTAATGGAATCGACGGCTAGACTGCAGTATCTATACACATGTGTGACTACTAATAGATTGTCAAATTAAATGACATGTCATCACACGATCATTTTGTTCCTAACATACAGCTGGAATAAGAAGTATGCGTGTGTGTACTGAATGAGCTTTATGACACAAAACTAATTAGAAGATACTGTTTAGACCTTACAAGTATTTTCTTATCACTGATCAAGTGAGAGAAGAAGCCTTACAGAATGAAAGAAGAGAAAAACAAACCACTTACTGCAGAAATTATGATCATATCAATCATATTGCTATATGTGAACGTGTTCCGGCTAACACAGGGCTCTGTTGATACTTCTTGCTGCTAACATTTTCCAGCCGCATATTGAGTATTGACACGTGTGAACCCACCTTTAGAAGGCATTTTAACTGCATCACATTTACTCATTTCAAAGATTGAATTATCGTCTAACCCAGTGTGGTTCCTCCAAATGCATATTAGTTAAGTAAATATTTATAGAAACCATAAATTAACAATAAATGGCAGCTTTAGTTTGTCTTTCAGTATATGAAATTGAGTAGGTACTGTCAAATCTTATATAGTCGCCGTTCTAAAAAGTCGTTGAAAAAAAAGTAGATGAACCTTGTATCTCAAAAATTATTCGTAATTTGTACATTTCAACGCATGCACAACATAATTCAACCTTTCTATTTTGCATTCATACAAAATAATTCACTATAGATATCTTGGCAGTCTCCAGACATTGATAAATACAGTGTCATTCTTCCCCCACGAGATTTTTTTTTTTTTCTTAATCCAGGAGGGAAGTCAGCCAAGGGCAACAAAATATTGAAAAAAAAAGGCCCACTTGAGTGCTGGTTCCCTTACAGAGAAGTGAAGAGTTAGCCAAAATTAAGGAATAAGGTCTTGAAACCTCCCTCTGAAAAGAAGTCAAGTCGTAGGAAGACGGAAATACAGAAGCAGGCAGGGAGTTCCAGAGTTTACCAGAGAAAGGTATGAATGATTGAGAGTACTGGTTAACTTGCATTAGGGAGTTGGACAGAATAGGGGTGAAAAGAAGAAAGCCTTGTGCAGCGAGGTCGCAGGATGAGGGGAAGCATGCAGTTAACAAGATCAGTAGAACAGTTATGAAAATAACTATAAGAGATAGACAGAGATGCAACATTTCGGCGGTAAGAAAGAGGCTGCAGACAGTCACCACCACCACGGTGGCCTGCTGGTCACCCAGCCAGTCTTCTCCATAACGGAGCACGCTCAGAGCTCATAGACCGATCTTCGGGTAGGACCAAGACCACAACACGCTCCACACACCGGGAAAGCGAGGCCACAACCCCTCAAGTTACATCCCGTATCTATTTACTGCTAGATGAACAGGGGCTACACATTAAGAGGCTTGCCCATTTGCCTCGCCCCTTCCCAGGACTCGAACCCGGGCCCTCTTGATTGTCAGCCGAGCGTGCTAACCACTACCCTATGGGGAGGGAGAGTTGATGAGATGGAAAGCTTTTGATTTCACCCTATCTAATAAAACTGTGTGAGTGGAATCGATACAGGGCCCCTTCTATGTACAGAATATACAGTTGGAGGGGCAAGAAAAACTAGTGGAGACGCCTCAGAACGCCCAACTTCATAGAAGCTGCTTTATCAAGAGATGAGATGTGAAGTTTCCAGTTAAGATTATGAGTAAAGGACAGACTGAGGATATTCAGTGCGGAAGAGGAAGACAGCTGAGTGGCATTGAAGAAGAGGGGATAGTTGTCTGGAAGGTTGTGTCGAGTTGATAGATGGAGGAATTGAGTTTTTGAGGCATTGAAAACTACTAAGTTTTCCCTGCCCCAATCAGAAATCTTAAGAGATCAGAAGTCGGGCATTCTGTGGCGTCCCTGCGTGATCTGTTGACTTCCTGAAGGGTTGGTTGTCTCAGAAATGACGTGGAAAGATGTAGGGTGCGTATCATCACCGTAGGAGTGGATAGGGCAAGAAGCTTGGTTAAGAACATAAGAAAATAAGAAAAGGGAAGCTGCAAGAGGCTGCCAGGCATCTTGCAGCTTCCCTGTGTGCTTAAAGCTACCTAATTCCATCTATCATCCCCATCCATAAACTTACCTTCTTTTAAAGCTCCCTATTGACTCAGCCATGACCACATGACCACTGAGACCGTTCCACTCATCAACCACTCTGTTTGAAAACAAGTTTCTTCTCATTTCTCTCTTAAACCTGAATTTTTCAAGTTTAAACTCATTATTTCTGGTTTTGTCCCCACTACTGATCCTAAGGACTTCGTTCATGTCCCCTTTGCTAAAGCTCTTCCACTTAAATACTTTTATCAGATCTCCTCTTAACATACGTCTCTCTAAGAATGCAGATTGAGTTATTTTCAGTCTCGCTTCATAAGGAATATCCCTCATCCCCTGTATTTTTTTGTCATCCTCCTCTGCACTGACTCCAACAATAGAACTATATAGAGCTATATCCTTCCTATAATGTGGGGACCAGAATTGTACTGCAAAGTCAGTATGTGGCCTGACCAGCGCCGAGTATAATTTTAGTAATACTTCGGGATTTATGCTTTTAACACTCCTAAAAATTAATCATAGTACTCTATTCGCCTTATTTCTAATCTCTATGCATAGCTTCCTTTGACGAACCACATGACTCCTAAATCTTTCTCATACTTGGAACTTTCTAGAACCTCGTTACCTATCGTGTAAGATAATCTTTGCTTGGATTATCTCTACCTAAGCTCAGTACCCTGCACTTGTTAATATTGAACTGCATTTGCCATTTATCTGTCCATTCTTTCATCCTATCCAAGTCTGCCTGCAAGGCAATGGCATCCAAATTTAACCAAATTGATCTACCTATCTTTGTGTCGTCTGCAAATTTACTAATGTCACTGCTAATTCCATTATCCAAGTCATTAATATATATCAAAAATAATAATGGCCCTAAAACTGAGCCCTGTGACACCCCACTAATTACTTCCCCCCACTCGGAATTAGACCCTCTGTCGCCTGTCGTCTAATCACGCTTTAATCCAACCTAATATTCTACCCCCTATACCGTACTGTACTGTATATATATATATATATATATATATATATATATATATATATATATATATATATATATATATATACAGTAAGTCCTCGTTTTACACTAGAAATGCGTTCCTCAAAAAGCTATTGTAAACAGAAATTAGTGTTAACCAAACCCGTTTTAACATGTATTAGATAGGAATATGTTCCAGCTCAGTATGAAAATCAATCGAAAAAAGTAAACAAACATCCATCTCAACAATCAATGTTTCAATAATAGACAGGGCCTTTTCTGAAATGAGGCTCAACGAGAGTGGGGCATGCTGGCGTGTTTGGCCTGTCTATCCATAATGGGTTCCCGATGTTTTGTCAGCAATTTTACCTGCAGGCTTGAAGCATTAGCTGCTGCCTCCTTAACACTTGAAGCATTCCTCAAAACAGTAGCAACTGTGGTAAATTCAGGGAACGACTTATAGCTGACGAGCCTTCCCCAAGTTCTTTTCTCTTGACTATATCAAGCTTCGTTTCCAACATTAAACTATTCCTGGCTCGTTCACACTTACCCACTTCTTCACCAAGATCCAAATTACGTTTCGGTGACATTTTGGACAGAAATTGGTCTTAAATGCAGAAAATAATGTAAGTAAATCACCGAGCACAGTCTCACTGTTATATTTTCGTCGTGCTGGCGCGAAAGTGTCTAGTGACTGGTTTGTTGTTGGTCCGACACTCCGACTCAGTGCTTCCATGGGTTGATGAAATCTTACCCTAGATTTTTGTCGATTTTACCCTAGATTCGAGTGTTTTACCCTAGATTGTCGAAGTTGCCCATTAATTGTTGATTAGTACACCCTTATCATACATAAGTTTAAATATTGCCCCCCCCCCCCGCACCCCCAAACACACACACAGGACTGCACACTACAGCCGCTACTGCGGCTGCTCTTTGTGGACTCGTCCTCGTAAGTGACTGACTGTGTGTGAACTGTGATCTAACCGTCCGAAGGTCCAAAACGTGTACGCGTAGTAGACGGGTGAGTGGAGACTGGGGAGAAAGGAAATGGGGTGGGGGAATGAAGGGATGATACAAGTCACGGGGATGATTGTGTACATGAATCGAACATGAAAGAGAACCAGCCTGCCACCAGATTGGCACCATTCCAAGCACACCTATCCATAGGACGGCAGATTACCCTAAAATTACCCTAGTTTATGCATTATCCTAAACACTACCTTAAGAAGGGTCCAATGACCCTAGTTTAGGGTATTTTACCCTAAAATGGAAGCACTGCTCCGACTCCGACTTGATCGCAGTGCAGCGCCACAATCACAGGCGGCGGGAGTTTCAAATATCGTAAGTGCGATTTTTTTATCGTAAATTGAAAAAATGGTAGTGATTGTCAATTATCGTATCTGCGAATTTATCGTATACTAAACTAGTGTAAAACGAGGGCTTACTGTATGTATGTATGTATGTATGTATGTATGTATGTATGTATGTATGTATGTATGTATATATATATATATATATATATATATATATATATATATATATATATATATATATATATATATATATATATATATATATGTATTACAGTTAGATTGAAAATATGGCAGGTAGAGGACTTTCTTTAACAATAAATCAGATAATCATGTATGCCTGGTCTGTAGAAAGCTCCCACAGGTAAACATGCATTTAAAGACAAGGTCCCTAGTTATCAATCGTGGATTTCTTTTAAAGCTAGGTGGGCATCCTCATATTGCTTGTGTTTGAAAAACCATCTTGTTTAGACAGGAGGAGGGCTAATTTTTCCACTGTAAATAAACTAAGGAGTTATTTTTCATTTAAAGGAAATATTGACGGAACACAACTTTTTCATAGAAAAGAAAAGCTGGATTCATGGATTCAGCTTTGTTCTTAAAGTGGCTTAAAAGATTATTTATACCTCATGCCAAACCAAGCAATGAAAAACCAGTTTTATTGTTATTAGATGGTCATGCTTCTCATTGTACATCAGAGGTCATTGATGCAGCTAAAGAAAATAATGTGATTCTACTTGCACTGGCACCTCACACCACTCACACATATGTCTGTATATATGTTTCAAGGCTCATCTTGAGAAGATAATCAAACTTGGACAATGGATTTGGGGAAAACTCTGGATTGCTAAAAATTATGTTCCTAGGATACTGAAGCCTGAAGATACCATTTGAAATGTCTATGGGCCTCACAATATCAAAGAGGGTTTCTGCAAATATGAGATTTTCCCTATTAATCCTAATGCAGTAGATAAGACACACATACTGAGAAATCAGTTAATCCCTATTGATGACAGTGATTTGTCAATTCCACCTCCACAGCCCTGCAAAGATGGTGGAATACAGACAGAGCCTTTATCTAAAGAAACTACAGAACAGAGAGCACATTATTCTGCATAACATAGTTTCCAGCACTAATGGTAAATCATGGAAGTTAATGAGGGTGTTTTTCAAGAGGCACATGATGCTAATTCAGTTATTGAGACCTCCTGATTTGGTTGAGATTCCTCAGACTAATGAGCACAAAAGATTCTGTTCCAGCCCACCAACCTTTAGTAAAAGCTAGAATAGTGTCTTCAGAACTGGCAGAAATCTTTACTACTTCTGAAGAAGTCATCCCTCTCAGTTGCAAAATATCTTGTGGATTGGCATGTCTATTTTTATATGAATAAAATCTAGCTTTTTCTTATTTATGCTTTTTCTTTATGCATTTTCATTAATATACATACTTGAAAATCAAGCTACAAATCATAATAAATCAATGACAAGAACCATGCAAATTAATGTTTTGCCATGTTCACTTGTAAAATATAATTCTGGCAACATTTTATTTGTAGTAATGTAAAGTCACCAGAAAAAATGACAAGTGTGGTGAGTTTTCGTTATATTTTGCATATTCTACACTTTGAACACCATAAGAAGTCTGCTAAGCCTTAAAATATCATATTCAAAGGTAGCTGGCAGCATTGAAGTATCATTTATATAAAGTCACCAGACAAATTTTGTCCAAATAAAACATATTTTTTTACTTTTTAAGTATACATAACAGAGTGATGCCCAGCTCTTTGTTTAGTTAAAAGATCATATATTGTGATTTCTTGAACTACTCAACTAAAACAAGAAAAATGGCAGAAATGAAAAAAATGTGGTGACTTTATATACAATATAAACATTGATGGTTACTGTTTGACAACTGAATTGTGATATGGCAACGGAAGTAATTGAGTTCAAAATTTTCTTAGAAAATGAGAGTATTCAGTAACCAAGATTCCACTATATAGGTATAAAACATACATTTCATGGAATTTCTATCTGATTTGTTTCCATAAGGAGGACAGGTGCTCAGTGCTGTGCATGGCTTTTTTCTTTATTTATTATGTAATGGCCTATAGTGTCTGTAGGCATACTTGAAGAGTATATGTGGGAAGTGCTGTTCAGCTTCCACCCATTAGTCGTGCAGGCAATTTAATTTATTGTGGTACCCATATTAGGACCCAAGTGCATCTTTGGTGTAACCACCTAGAGCTTAGGTATCATGGTGACATATAACTAACTTTAAACCGCTCGACAAATGGTATAGCTTCAAAGCGGTATGTGGTGGGATTCGAACCTATGCGTGGACATCTGCCTGATCCCATGCTCATCACCTTATCCACTACACCATCACCTCCCTGGCTGTTGTCACAATGCTTTCAATGCTAATACTTTGTGAACTTTTCACTAATTTGCAAGTGGAAATATTGAAGGAACAGAAATTATTCTTTCTTTATTTTCTTATTCTCATATTGATGTATTCTTGCATGTTACAGTGGCCTTTTAAGCTCATAGACCCTTAGCAAACAGGGAACATAATGGTGGTAACAGCCATTTGAACATCCCTGTGGCTTAATTGATAAGGAAAAGACATGGTATCTTAAATATTCAAATTTTTGCTAATTGTATAAAGACAAGATTAAAGATGTCTTTAGTGAATTTGTACCAAATGTGAATTTTACATACTTTTGAAGGGACACCTGATAATTGCAAATGGTAGAGCCCAACTGTATTGCTACATAGACACCTACAATGTACCACTTCCCTATTCTCAGGAAATCAAGGCAATGTCATTGTTATATATGTGACTACATTAATAACCTCCTCCCATGGCCTTTGAATCTGTTCATCTGTCAACAAGCCATTTCAAACACAGCCCCTAGCCTCATTCTTTTCACCTCAGCTCCCAGGTCCTGCAGGTCTTCATCTACCAACTTTGGAAGCCTTAAATAGAAATGTAATACACTGCTAACCACTTCGAGATTTGTACCTTACTGCATTCAAACAAATTGCACATTGGACTCCAAAAATGCACTACAATTACTATTCAGTGTCTGTTAGGGGCTTTCATTTATAAAACATCTCTCTCTCTCTCTCTCTCTCTCTCTCTCTCTCTCTCTTAAAATAAACAAATGGATCTCTTTGCTTAGTCATTAGTTCTTTGTGTTGCAATCTTTGTCAAGCAAAATTCTGAGTTCACTTAGAAGGATTTTGTCTCATATATTTCATCCCTTTTACCTAATTCTGCATCCCTTAAACTTTCCAAACTAAAACAATCTATTTCTCTCTAATGCATCTCAAGGTGGTTCTAAGTTTCTCATTTGCATTTTTACTAAATCTGTCATTTAAAGATGTACAGCACATGTGCAATTCCATTGACCATTCTCATCCCAATTGATTAAAAACTTCTGTTTGTCCTTCACTTCCTAAGTTTCACTACTATAAAATATTGCACTCTTTGCTCCAAGTTGCATTTAAGTACCCTGCATTTTAAAGAGAGTCCCTCAGTGTCAGTAAGGGTAACTCTTATCAAACAAAGTCTCCTGTGTGTCTCTTGATGTGTCGGTAAAGGTGACTCTCTCTGAAAAATGTGGCACCACATCTATCACACTTGTAGGGCCGCTCAGCTTGGTGCCGCCGCTCATGTGACTCCAGTGTTGGATGATCGGAGAAAGTCAAGCCACATTTCTCACACTTATAAGGCCTTTCCACCACATGTTTCTGGCGATGAGTCTTCAGGTGACCCTCTGTGTTGAACCCAGCACCACACAGATCACATTTGTAACGTTTTTCAATTACTATAATTTTCTTTCTCGACAGAAACTGACCACTGGCTTGCTGCTGTTTGGCAAGTATATGGAAAGGATTATTTTCACCCACATTGTGCTTGGTATGCATGTGGGCCTTCAGATCAGAGCTATGAAACAAAACTGTGCCACACACATCACATCGAAACATTCCTTCTTCTCCTTCAAGTTTTCTTTTACCTGTAACCATGTCAGGTACCACCTCAGACTGTGTGACCATGGCTGGCATGATTCCCTCCACTGACACAGGGTGGTTCATATCGTTCACTGGGAATTGTGTTGGGTGTGCAATGGTAGTGGTAGTGCCAGCTGAACATGTGGCTGCAACATTGATGGTTGAAGAGTTTACTGTGTTCACCAAATTCGGGAGACTGAAAATAGTAGGAAGACTCTGTACGTTCTGCTGAGGATAAATGTTTGTAACATTCACAACTAAGGAGGAGTTTTGTGAGTTTTCTCCTATCCTGTGTTTCCTCTTATGCCACACCAGCATGCTATTCTGCAGGAACTGTGCACCACACTCATCACACTTGAATGGCAGCTCTCCAGTGTGACTCCTCTTGTGCCACTCCAGGGTGCTGTTATAGGAGAACTTGGCACCACACTCATTGCACTTGTAAGGTTTTCTTCGTGAGTGCAGTCTAAGGTGCTGCTTCAGGGTCTCTTTGTTGTCAAAAGTTGCATCACAGAACTCACACTTGATGCAGTGTTCCCAAAGCAAATTCACATTCATGATGACTGCTCAAGACTCCCTCCAGACTATATCAACATGCACTGTTTCTATTTCTTTATCCAGTCATCAAACCTGAAGGAAAAATATTAAGATCATTACATTTCAATTGTCATCAAATTTACTATCAATAAGTATAGATTTATGTTACATTGAGTGTTTTCTCTCCTTAAATCCACATGAAAACCATATAAGAAAATTAAGAAATGTCTTGTTAAAATAAGATGGATTATTAATGATCGATTTGCAGTTTCACCCAACCATGGAAATCATGGTTGCTGCTGCTGCATCCACTCACCCCCCTCCACCATCAAAGTATTTTCAATTTCTTATGTGATTTTGTTGATTTCCTACTTCTTTTGCAATTCACAATAGTACTTGATTTAATGCTCCCCCACCTGAAAACTTCATTTTCCCACAGATCCCCTAAGATCATTGGGAATGAGAGGTAGGCATAAGTTGGAGTTGAAAAAAGTCATAACTTGAAAAATATTAATTTGCAAAGGAAATGTTACATACCATCAATCAATTCACTATATTTCTCACCAGAAAAACATGAATTACATCAGAGATTCCATAGCTGGATAAAACTGCAAATTGATCCAATTAACTGACCAGTAACAAATACTGCATGGGTATTTTTGGAGTCTTTCACCATAATCAACATGGTTTTTCTTACCCTTCTCATCATATGGAGCAGTAGTTCCCAACCCGTGGTACATGTACCACTATTGGTATGCGAAGGCCTTCCAGGCAGTACATGATCATAAGCAATTTTTAGTTAAATCAAATTAATTAATTTCTTAGAAAAATTATTACTGTTGACCCTCACTAACCTGGACCAATAGGAGAAAGATTGGTCTGACAAACACAAATGTCCGACTTACATGAAATCACCCCAAAACCCCCACCACAAAAAAAAAAAAAAAATCTGCTCGTTTAACGAACACCAAACTCGCTTTAACAAAGTTTTATCCAAGTATTTTTTTCCAAATTTGAAAGCACCACTGTATCATGCAAGCTGACAGGCTTTTGAATACACCAGGAGCTGCTGGTACTAAGGCCTGCCTCAGGAGAAATCCTGAGACACCTGTAGAATAAAGATCAAGATCAAGCCTCTTGTGGACAACACAGGCACTGCCGATACAAAGGCCTGACTCAGAAAAAATTCTGCATCACCTGTAGCATCAAGATCAAGTTCAAGATCACGTGCACCACTCACTCCCCAGTCAAAACATAACAGCGTCACCAGCAGCTCATCTTCCCTAGTTCAACTTACCACCAAAATGCCCAGGAAGTGTCTTACTCTCGAAGTGAAGCTGGGTATTATTCACAGACAAGAGAGAGGCCAGAAAGCTAATAACATTGCTTGCCACCATCTTGACTCCATCTACTGTCTACTATTTTCAAGTCAGCAGACTCTATTAAGAAGGCTGGTGAGACCATATCTTCCTTGAAAGCTAAAAGAACCACCTGAACTCGTGACTCTACAATGGATAAAATGGAAAGCCTTGTGGAAATGTGGTACATAAGTTTTGTATGCGGTACCATGATGCACACTTTGTTTACATTCCACAGGTTGCGGGTTAGTGTATTTCCCGTTTCACTCTCCCTCCCTTCATAAAGTTAAGATCATCAACATTATAAAGTTACGTACATACATACATTAGTATACATTATAATGACTTAAATTAAACTACCTAAATGTTTAACTAGCCAATAATATCTCTAACAACTTTACTTCTTCGTCTTTCCCTCCTTTACTTCATCCAGATGGCTCTACAGCTGTCTCTTCTTTTTCTAAAGCTGAACTCTTCGCTCAAACCTTTGCTACCAACTCAACTTTGGATGATTCTGGGCATATTCCTCCTACTCCTCCACCCTCTGACTACTTCATCCCTAAAATTAAAATTCTTTATAAAGACGTTTTCCTGGCCCTCTCTGGCCTTGATTCTCGGAAGGCTTACGGTCCGGATGGAGTCCCTCCTGTTGTTCTCAAAACTGTGCTTCCGAACTCGCTCACTGCCTGGTCAAACTCTTTCATCTGTGTCTCTCTACTTCTATTTATCCTTCTTGCTGGAAGTTTGCTCACATTCAACCTGTCCCTAAAAAGGTGACCACTCCAATCCTTCTAACTACCGCCCTATAGCTTTGATTTCCTGCCTTTCTAAAGCCTTTGAGTCTATCCTTAATAGGAAGATAATGAGGCATCTATCAGCTCACAACCTTCTCTCTGATTGCCAGTATGGTTTCCGTAAAGGCAGATCTACTGGTGATCTTCTTACTTTCCTAACTGAATCTTGGTCATCCTCTTTTAGGGACTTCGGTGAAACCTTTGCTGTCGGCCTTGACATATCGAAAGCCTTCGATAGAGTCTGGCACAAATCTTTAATTTCTAAACTACCCTCCTACGGATTCTATCCTTCTCTCTGTACCTTCATCTCCAGTTTCCTTTCCGATCGTTCTATTGCTGCTGTAGTAGACGGTCACTGTTCTTCCCTAAAACTATCAACAGTGGTGTTCCACAGGGTTCTGTCCTATCACCCACTCTCTTTCTATTATTCATCAATGATCTCCTAAATCTGACTCAATGCCCTATCCACTCCTATGCTGATGATACCACCTTGCATTATTCAACAGCGTTCAACAGACGCCCAACCCAACAACAATTAAATGACTCAAGGCGAGATGCTATAGGACGCCTAACTTCTGATCTTTCACTTGTTTCTGATTGGGGCAGAGAAAACCTGGTTTTGTTCAATGCCTCAAAACTCAATTTCTACAACTATCTACTCGACATAACCTTCCAGACAACTATCCTCTCTTCTTCAATAACACTCAACTTCCCTCTCCTCTACATTAAACACACTCGGTCTATCCTTCACTAAAAATCTAAACTGGAAATTTCACATCTCTACTCTTGCTAAATCAGCTTCCAAGAAGTTAGGTGTCCTGTGGCGTCTTCGTCCATTTTCTCTCCCTCCCAGCTGCTTGCTCTGTACAAGGGCCTTATCCGCCCGTGTATGGAGTATGGCTCTCATGTCTGGGGGATCCACACACAGCTTTACTAAACAAGGTGGAATCTAAAGCTTTTCGTCTTATCAACTCTTCTCCTCTAACTGACTGTCTTGATTCTTTAAGTCACCGCCGCAATGTTGCATCTTTATCTGTCTTCTACCGCTGTTTTCATGCTGTCTGCTCTTCTGAACTTGCTAACTGCATGCCTTCCCCCTCCTGCGGCCTCGCTGCACAAGACTCTCTACTTCTTCTCATCCCTATTCTGTCCATCTTCCTAATGCAAGAGTTAACCAGTATCTTCACTCCTTCATTCCCTACACTGGTAAACTCTGGAACTCTCTACCTGTGTCTGTATTTCCACCTGCCTATGACTTAAACTCTTTCAAAAGAGGAGTGTCAAGACACCTCTTACGTTAACTGGACCCTCCTTTTAGATTTTTTGTTTTTCTTTCTCCTACTTTCCTCTTAACAGGGCCTGGCAACCAGCGGGATTTTTTTTTTTCCAACACTTTGTTTTCCCTTGGCCAGTGCCCTTGTAATGTAAAAAAAAAAAAAAAAAAAAAAAAAAACTTCATAATTTTTACTTTCATTAAACCTTTTACTTTACTATGATGCTCTCTCGCTTTGCTTACTCTCAATGGAAGTTCAAATCAGGGGTTATACTTGTTATAATCGGTTCGCTTAACAAAGTTTTGCTTAACGAAGTGTTTTTTAGGAACGTAACCCCTTCGTTAAGCGGGGGTTGCCTGTATTTTTTTAATAATTAAATACTCTTCCCATCAGGAAGCCATTTTTAATGTCTCATGCAATTGCATTATAGCATGACTCAAGCCTTACACAGTACATGACCAGGAATCAAGAGAAGAGGTGCGTCGTTTAGCTCTTTATGTGCATACAGACATAAATTGATGAGAATTAGAATCAGAAACTTCAAGAAGTTAAGACAAGAAACAAACAAACATTGGGAGAGCTTGACCTTAAATCCTTGCCTCTCCTCTCCCCTTCTGTCACATGTGTTATCTTTCCCTCCAAGACCCTCCCTCACCCCCCATGCCTCACTGCCACACTTCTCTTTCATCTCTCTATATCATAAGGCTGCTATGATCTTTTCCAACACTTTTTTCTCATCAGAACTATACATCACATAACTCTCACAATAACCCTATTACAAAAGATTATGTTGAGACAGAGGTATGAAGCTGGACCAGAAGAGTAATAAATACTTTACTGTATCATTATCTCACTTCAACACATTATCAACGACTCAGAGAGTGTCCAGTTCAGGAGTAAAACAGCAAATTACCGTGACGCTGTTAATGGCGCCTTCTCAACCTTCACGTGAAAATATTTTCTAGAGAAGCAAGGATGTGATGAGTTATCATCCATCCTATCATGCTCTATAAAGTCACTGTTGTATACACAATCGTGTGTGAAAATTTCATGTCAATCAGTTGAATATAAATAGCAAAAAAAGACAAAGTTGTGAAAAATCTTTAGGAGCAAATATGTCTTTTTTATTTATTTATTTTTTAACAAAAATTTTCTCATAAAATTGGCATAAACTCTGATCAACTTTTGTTTAGTATCACATTCAACTACAACTAAAATGTAATTTTTATTTGGAAGTAGATTTTGATAATGTCAATCGAAAATGAGATACAGGAGTGGGGGGAAAAAAAAGGCAGTTCAACTCCAACTTTAGTCCCTGGGTCAGTCAGTCAAACTTATCACGAAATCTGACTTATCAGGCTCTGAGTTACTGAGGTCCAACACTATTGCCTTACACAAGAAAATCTGGCATCGATCAGCTTGTGGAGAAAAAAAAAAAAAAAAAAAAAAAAAAAAAAAAAAAAAAAAAAATGCATCCTTCACATTTAACCGAGTTGTGTTCCTTTTTGTTAGTCAATTTGTGCATTCTACTTGTGAATAAATTCGTTTGATAAATTTGTTGGGATTTTTTTTTTTTCTTTTTTTTTACCAGGTGGTACTGTACAAGACTTCCAGGTGGTACTCATTCAGGAAAAGTTTGGGAACCATTGAATTAACTGATATAGAGCTTCTCATTCTGAGTAATTTGAATCCATACATATCCGTTGCAAATTGTTTACAATGTTGACAACAATTTTTAAACATTTATCATTTTTGGGAGGGAATGAGCTAATGCGTTGCGACACCCATGCGTTTGATGGATTGACAGACACTGAAGAACACCGTAAAGCGTGTTTGTTCGTGTGTGTACTATCACATTATTTGAGCACGCGTAAATTCAATCATGGCGACTGGTCCTTTTGTTTAAATATGGAGCCACTGACCAATGGAAATAATACATGATAAATTTATCTAATCAGAGCAGTTTGTGGACAGAAGCAACTGGATTTAAATCAATCTACGAAAGATGTCTGAGCAGGCGGGGAATTATTTCCATTGTATCACCAGATTTTATGAAGTTTTTCTTTTCTTTATTTATTTTTTTATTATATATCCTGGCCTATAGTGCCTGTAGGTAACTTGAAGAGTACTGGAAGCACTTTGAAGCTTCACCCATTAGAGGCACAGGCAATTCTATTTATTAGGGGCCATATCACCACTCAAGCACATCTTTGGTGTAACCACCTAGAACCTGGGTATCATGGTGACATGTACCTAACTTTAAACCACTTGACAAATGGCAAAGTATCAAGGCGATATACGGTGAGATTCGAACCAGCACGTGGACGACTGCCCGACCTCAAGCTCACCACCTTATCCACTATGCCTTCACGTTAATTTCTAGGTGTTGGTAGTCATGTTAAGTTAATTTATTTTGGTTAGGTAAGTTTAATTGGGTTAGGTAAGTTCTGAGGAAGAAATATCAGTGGTGTGTGTCACCTTAACTAGGCAGTGTAAGCTCAGTTTGGTTAGGTTACAGTTAGGGGTAAGTTAGTTTTGGTTAAATAGATAAGTTTCAACAGGTTGGCATAACCAGCTGTGACCACCAGTGGTGGTGAGTACTCTCCACAGCAGTAACAGTAAAAATTTGGATGATAAATCTTACTTATAGCAACTCTTTATGTATTTTTAAATAGCCCCCTTCCTCCTCAGCAGGTTTGGGGGCACATGGAGAACTGGGGGTTTTGGGGGAGAGGGGAACAAATCTAGCAAAATTTGATCTTCCCAAAACATCTACAGATCCCCTTAGCCTAAACTAGCTAGGGGGTTGCATCCCACCAGACCCCCCTAGGGTCTTTACCCTAATTTAACCAGACCTAACCTAAATGTTCTCTAGCAAGGGAGCCTGCACCCCCACAGACCCCCACAGACTGGCTGGGTAACAGCGCCCCCCTAGATCCCCCCCTACGGTCTTTATCCCAACCTAACCAAACCTAATGTAAACCCCTTCTAGTAGGGGGAACTGCACCACCCTCTGCAGATACCCCCTCCTAACCTAAACTAACTCAGGGGCTGATCCCCCTTAGGATCTTTATCTTAACGTAGATGTTGGTAAATCTTAGCAATAGTGCCTTCTTACTTATTTTCAAATAACCCCCTTCCTCCTCAGCAAGTTTGGGGGCACATGGGGAATTAGGGGTTTTGGGTGAGGGGTGGGAGACAAAAAGTCTACAGACTCCCTTAGCCTAAACTAGCTGGGGGCCTGACCCCCCCAGACCCCACCCATAGGGTCTTCACCCTAACTTAACCAAACCTATCCTAACATCTTCTAGCAAAGGGGCTGTTCCCCTACCCCCACCCTGACCCATCTAGGACCTTTATCCTAACCTAACCAAACCTAATCTATAGTCTGACCATTTTATCAAGAGCATTTTGGCGTTAGCTTTTTTGGGAATTTCCCAGCCTCCGGTGGTGCCAAACTTTATATTGGGCAAATTATTGAATTAGAGCCTATGTGTCACTGGGAACCTTGCTCCCTACCTCTCTCTCTCTCTCTCTCTCTCTCTCTCTCTCTCTCTGTATATAGAATTTACATTTCTATCAGAGATTTATACAGTAATACTCCGCTTAACGAACAGGATAGGGGGTGTCAAAGCAGTTCATAGAGCGGAAATTCGTTAAGCAGACGTAATTTTCCCATAGGAAATAATGGAAATAGGGGGGATGCGTTCCGGGCTGGTCTCCAACATACCACATGAAGAAAAAAAAAAAAAAAAAAAAAGAAAAGGAAAAAAAAAAAATATATATATATATATATATATATATATATATATATATATATATATATATATATATATATATATATTTCTATTAGCTTTTTACAAACCTTGCCCCCAAGAAAGGATTGTTTTGTAATGCACGAAATGAAATCTTACATGAAATACCAAAAAATAAAGCAGAGATGATGAGATCGGCCACAGACGGTGGAGACTCCGGCGACTTGGCTGCTTCTTCTTCTTCTTGTGACCTTTTTAGCTTGGCATGTTGTCTTTCACCACGATATTAAATTTGTTTCCACTCCTCTATTGCCTGCTATAATGGATATCATATCTTAGTATTCATATACACTCATGCCATGAGGATAACCTGGACTCCGTGGCACTGAGTGATAGTGAATTACTAATGAAATACCGCGGTATTTCATTAGTAATTCACTAGCACTCAGTCATGTAAGATTTCACTTTATGCATTACAAAACAATCCTTTCTTGGGGGCAAGATTGTAAAAAGCTAATAGAAATGTTTTGTGAACATAAATGCATATATAAGACAGTAACACCACCTCCAGAGGTGGTGTTCCCAGCAACCTCAGAGCAACCTTGCTACCGTACCTCCAAGCGTTCATGGATGCCATTTCGCGGCAGGAGGTTGCTCTGAGGTTGTTAAAGAATCTTGGATCCAGCTCCAGGAGCACTAGAGACAGGCGGGGAGCCAGACAATCACAGTGAAGCTGCCGCGTTCGGTCCCTCACCTGGCAAATTCAAACCCAGAAAATTCGCTAAAACGGATGTGGTTGTACGTTATGCAGACTTTTTGGTCTAACTTTATATAGTACGTTTAACCAGAAATTCCTTAGACGAACGTTCGTTAAGCGGAGTATTACTGTACTTACTTATGAATTACTAAAATTTGAGAAAAGACTGCCTGTCAGTCAGTCAATCTGCCTCATCCCTTCCTCTGTCTGTCTGTTTCTCCCCACACACCACCTCTCTCTCTCTCTCTCTCTCTCTCTCTCTCTCTCTCTCTCTCTCTCTCTCTCTCTCTCTCTTTCTCTCTCTCTTTATCTCAATGTCCATTATAAATTTTGTTTAAATATGATAGATTTCCTTTTTCATATAATAATTTCTTTAAACTATGATATATTTAATTATTCTTTAATCTTTATTAATGGCTTATTTTGCACACCCCGACGTTGGTTACGGTTGCATGGCGCTTCTTCGTCAGTGAGGAGAACACAGGATGTGCTGGTGATGTCTGTGTCATGCAAGCTTAATTGTAAGTTGAACAAATTCTTCTAATAATTACCTCGCTCATGTTGGTAGCTTTTGCTGTTTGGGCAACAGATTTTGAAGAGTCAATTAATGGCCCCTTATTACCCTTTCCTTGCAAGAAATACTTATTTAGTGAGTAAATAATCTCTTTTTCTCGGCTTTGGAAGACACGAGAGCGAATGGGAGAGGTAGCTTCCATCCTGGCCTGTAGCGGGAGAGGAAGTGACCCATGGATTAACACTTTGACATATGACCTCACTCAGCAACCCAAAGGGATGTGACAATGCTCAGAGAAAATGTTGTTAAGTATTGTGGTGTTTGCAAAAACAATGCAAATATATTTGAAAATGAACATAAAATATACTAACTTGCCTTTTTAGAGAATCACAATGTATATATACTACAACACCATTTAATTTTTAAGTATGAAGTACCTGACTTGAGGTGTGTATTGGTACAAGTGTGGCACCACCACAGACCAGGAAATCTCTGAAAAAGCTAATGCCAAAATGCTCTTGGTAAAATGGTCAGACTATAAACATCTTCTAGCAGGAGGAGCTGCATCCCCCAGACCACACTCTCCTAGACAAGCTGAGGGACTCCCCCCATCCCCCTAAGGTCTTTACCTTAATCCTACCAAACCTAACCTAAATGTCTTCTAGCAGGAGAGGCTGCATCCCCCTCAGATCCCCCCCGACTAAATTAACTGGGCTGCTGGCCCCCTGACTTCCCTTAGGATCTTTACCCTAATCTAAATGTCTTCTAGCAGAGGGAGCTGTACCCTCCCAGACCCCTCAAGGACCCCCCAACATCACAATGTACTACATCACAGTGGCCACAAGCTCACCAACACATGGATAACTCTCTTTGCTCACGACAAGCTTCATCATTGTGGACTTAAGTTTTGAGAGGCACTTACAAAACTTTAAGAGCCTGTGTAAGACACACTATGGCCAGCTACCAAATAAAACTACAAATAAACGTGTTGGATATAAACTATTTCACCATTAAATGTCATTATTTTACTGCTTTGTTAGGAGGTGCTACTGGTAAGATTATCCTTACGTAATATTCTTTTTTGTTTTCATCGCAATAGAGTAGGTACTACTTTCTGAGGGGATTGACTGTTTTTTTTTGGGGGGAAGGAAGGGAGAAGGGAAATATATATAAAAAAAAAAGTACTGATTTGTGACAGAAACGAAGTGCTGATTCATTCTAAACACATCGAAAACTATCAGAAAAAAATAGTTTGACACTGGTAAGAGTATGGCGAAAGATTGAAACTTTACTCAAGTATAATAAGTTACGTTGGAATTAAGCTGACTAATGTAGCATAGTTTACATCTCTACACCATTATCACCACAATTGTCATACATGTTTTAAATACGTCCTCTCTCTCTCTCTCTCTCTCTCTCTCTCTCTCTCTCTCTCTATTGTCGTATACTTTGGATTAATAGGATAAAAGATCCATGAAAATATAAAGAACAGCGGCAAACTCACAAACCTTTTCTATCAGGGTCCATTTTTTTACCTCTCTGCCTGACAGTGGGAGATAATGTAAGTATAGATACGGAGTAGCCTTTGTAACATCAGGTCCTGACAAGTGGCAGTGGGAGGGACGCAATGTGCAGACGAAAGGTTGTTTGCGTCGCTTTGCCTCCGAAGTGTTTCCCACTATCCCTTACCGGGGGCGATAAGGGAGGGTGGGGAAAAAAAGAAAGGGTCCTGTGACTTGTTTTCTACCAACATATCTACTGATTTTTTCTAAGGACATCAACCTAGGGCAACATAAAGTTACAAAAAGGTCCACTTATAGGTCCTTATAGAGTAAATACAGTCCACAAACCATCTTTTAAGAAGTATTTGAAATCTTCCTCTGGATACATTTCTTTTTCTAAATATCTTGTGATACGTAGTGGTGATCCGGTGGCCGATCGGTCTCAGCTACGGTAGGTGCGCAAAGGAACTACCACTCTACCTACTACTTAAAATTACCTACCTATACTTCGTTCTGCCTTCAGCCTTTTTTTTTTTTTTTTTTTTTTTTCTTAGCTACGGCAGTGACAGTGGGAAGTTTGGAACATGGATCTACCACCGTAGTACAAAATATGATTTTTTTTTAATCATGATTTATTCAGTTAAAGAAAAATGAATAAGATTAACTACCTAAATGAACGAATGAAGTCCAGCCTTCAGATAAAAACGAAATGTCATTGATCATTCCCCACCCACCCCCCAACCACCAGAGAGAGAGAGAGAGAGAGAGAGAGAGAGAGAGATTATTCCGTTAGAGAGACACAAACAATCTCACGTGTGGAGGGACGGACACTGAGGGAAGCGTGTAAGGTGACGATGGGATTATCAGCGGCTCCTGCTCATCCCACCCTCTGCTCTTCTTGTATATCCCAGTAACAGCGGCCGGGGGGAGAAATATACATCACTTCCCATATTTAAAAGTAAGTGGTGTACTTGGAGATACAAGAAAATCAGTCACGATGTAGTGTCTCAATAACATGTTCTTACGTACATGTTTTCAATGTGTGTTCTGCCTACACGCTATTCATTAACTTTTCTTACCTCTTTTGAGCCATGCCATGATCACATAGACGACAGACCTCGTGATTCATTATAGTAGGTTGGTGTTTTCTACAACTTACCGACAAATCTTGTGTTTCATCAAAGGTTGTTTACGGTCTCCCTTAAATGTCAATAATGTAAGTATCTAATTACAAATCTATATTACTTATTGAATGTAAGTAATGGCTGGATACAGTTTTGTGTGCTGAGCATATAGAGACTTCTATATTGCATTATAATCTAAATGTCTATGATTTAAAAACCCTGCATAATGTGCTGCAACAAAATTAATGGTGTTATACTATAGTTGGCAGCATCTTTGTATAGATCCTTTTAAATTATGATACTGCATAGTGAATGTTACCATTGTCTAAAGGTCAATAGCTCTCCATGAATGAAGATCAGCCACCCCAGATTTTATATGAGTGGATCATGCCAGCGAGATGCTCTGGTTTGCAACATCACAATATCACTGAAAAACTGATCCCAAGGCAAGATAACTTGTCTGTTAGTTTAATTTGTCATGTTCTTTCATATAAAATCTCGTAAGCAAGAAGGAAGTGATCCTCATAAAAAAGTATGAACATATAAAAAGAATTAAGTATTTCTTACAAAGTGTATGTTTTTCAATAGCCATCTATATATCTCATATATCTGTTTAAGAAATACTTCCAGGTATGCCTTGATCTCTCTTAGAAACCCAAAACATTTATTTCTTCATATTCTTAGAGCTAGAGAATGTATATTTAGTGCTTGTTACAGTGTTGCTGTATTTTCAGAAGAGAAGATTGGCTCCCTCTAAAGTTGTAATAGTCATCCAGAATGAAAATGGCAGCCCCATTCTCCAAGGAGTACAAAGCAGTGACAAGCCTCCGTGTCTCTGAGGAGGACTACTGCCTTGAGCTTGCCCCTGCCAATGAATGGAGGACCCTGGCTGTGTCTTCCTCTGATAAGATAGTGTCATTATTGGAAACAGAAACCTTGACAAAGACACTGACCTTGGAGCCACACTTGGAGCCCATCACTGGCATCAAGTTCTCCCAGAGTGACAGCAACAATCTCTGGACTAGCAGTGTCGATGGCTCCATCAAAATGTGGGACCTGCGATCCAGCCAGTGTGAAAAAGAATTTCAGGGAAAAAATGAGACTTCTCTTGACTCTAAACCTATCACTTGTTTTGATATTTCTAATAATGAAAGAATCCTTTGTGGGGGTACAGAGCTGTTGGAACATGGTGCTTTCATACTGTTCTGGGACATTCGTGGAAAGGAGGTTCTTGGGAGCTATTTTGAGTCTGCTACGGATGACATCTCTCAGATTGTTTTCAACCCACATCAGGATGATATTCTTGCTGCAGCCTCTACTGATGGGTTAATTAATATATTTGACATATCACAGAACTCTGAGAGTGATGCTCTCACATATAGTTTAAATACAGAGGTGGCTGTGTCAAAACTATGTTGGCAAAGTCATGGAAGTAAGTATGAGAGGCTGGCAGCAACCACAGATGTGGAAACTTTCCAGTACTGGGACATAAGAGAAGCTGCACCATTGCATAGCTTTTCCAGGGAGGAAATAGCTGGTGCCATGAAGTGCCAGACATCAGATGAAAGCTATATTGTGTCTGCAATGGTATTTAATCATAGTGATGATCCGATTATCTTAGCTGGATTCCACACTGAATCAGAAAGTGACTCGCTGCGAACTTTAAGGCTTGACCTATCTTCTGGGCAATTGAGACAACATGGGAACTTTGTGGCTCGACAATCACTGCTCATGACGCGCACAGCCTTGTACCAGCCACAGACAGACACTTTCTTCACTGGAGGAGAGTGTGGAGTGGTGAGGCTGTGGTGCCCTGAAACACAGGCAACCACAGGGAAAGAGCATTTGACTAAAAAAACAAAGCAGCACAGAAATAAGCCTTATTAGCTTAGATGTGAATGTTTATGTTATGGTTCTATTTGTGCATGAATGTTGATTTTACATAGCCAAGAAAATTAATAGGCTCTCAAGTTCATAAAAATATTAATTCATGATAATTGACTTTGTTGCTTGATACAAATAAAGTATTCAGTGTATTTTCATGAATTATTTTAACTTACTGTAAATTAGGAAAAGAATTACAAAACATTGGCACATTATATGTACATACATATCTATAGATTTGGCAGATAAAGGAGTACATGATTGATATAACATGTATTCAAAATAAATGTAAATCCATGGTCCTTAGGAGGCATCCTACTAAATATGATCGACTAGGGAAAGTGGATGTAAAAACTGGAAAAATTAAGAAAAAGTGTGCTGTATCCAAGAAATTAGGATTTTTCATTCACCTACCTTGTCAGAGTGTGAATGTCATGTCGTGTTAAATGATGTATATGGAAAACACTGACTTGCTGGAGCTGCAATGTGCTGGAGCAATTTTAGAAGTGTCACATGAAGTATGGCAGTGTTTCATTACTACCTGACATGCATCCTATGGACTGCTAAGATTTTTGTCAAAAATTACTAAATTGCTCTAAATATCTACATGAAAACTCCATCTTTCTCTGACCTTGAAGACCAAGATAACAATTTATTGGAAAAGAAAACAATCCTTAATCAATTGATTTTGTTTTAGTTTCACTAATTTTTTTTTTTTTTCAAAGTACAAAGTCTTCAGTTGTTTGCTTTCATTAACAAACTGGATACATACACAAGCTACTTGTCTGTGAAAAATATTCCCATTAGAAAGCCTGTAAATGGTTATCAAACTCAGTTTCTGTTGCATAAATAGATTTGGAGGAGGAACAGTCACTGGCCCTTTGGAAAAGCAAAGAGCCATCCATGACTGACAGAAGCCACAGTTACATGCAGATATACTACGTTTGATGTGAAGTAGCTAGTTGTGTGAGATATCTGTGCATACTCTTCTCAAGATGCTGTAACTAGGTGAGTTGTGGCATCAGTTTCTCCTGTACAGTACATGTGCTCATTATAGTAAATGGTCATGCAGAGTCAAATTCATAGACCAACCATGTCCCTTTCCACGCAGTGCTCATCAGTCAAACGTATTGTTAATCACACAATCAATAATCATAAAATATGCACATGAAAGAAAAGTGGGAAGATATATCCACATGTAAAACTAATCATGCACAAGAATTTACGGTGGTTCTTCATTTGAACAGATAATAGTAAGGAATAATGAGGCTTGCAATGTTTGCAGTCACTGTACAGTTAAGGACACAAAAATGACCTGCTGATGCCAGCAGCCATAAGGATACAGTTCTTTGTGAGAAGAATGTTAGACAAAATACTATGCTAATCTTATTTCTGTATTCAGCACGTGTATTTATAAAGATTTTCAAAATCAGTTTAAAGGTTGCAACTGAAGATACATGGGGACTGTCCATAGAAAAATTCTGCTTGCTGCAACATAAACTTTACTCATGCAACAGACAACATCCACATGCTTCAAAACAGCTGTAATGTATGTAGACATCTTATTAGGCAAAGCTTGCACCAACCAAGAAACTGGCAATGGCCATTGGCCACAAGCTAGGATTCCACAAGACTCGGGGTCAGTCAGTGTTGCAGGTAAACAGAACACTGCAGAAATCATGTTTGTGTTTTGTAGACATCTAAAGGTGATGTTTGCAATCAATTTTGTATTGGAAGTGTTCTAAAGTTGGGCGAGTCATAAGTAGACATATGCTGGTGTGAATTACATGTCAACCATGTGTCTATATTCTGCAAAAACTTAATGAGTGCTAAGACAACATTCACATTGTCTGCTACTCGAATTTTCTTTTTCTCATTTCTCCAATAAAAGTAAATGAAAATATCCACAGCAATTCGAAAAATTACATCCAAATAAAATTAAGTAAACATTTGTTGCATGAAAATCTATAACAATTATTTTACATGTAAATTTAGTTTGTTATCATACTAAGTTACTAGGTAAAATTTTTCAGTATGATGAAATGCTAGAGAAAGGTTTATGTGATATTCTTACAATTCATTATGTCCTATAATACTAGCACAGATTTGGTATTTACTTATCCATAATCTGAAAGATACAAAATATCTTTAGTAAACTGACTCGTCTTGAGGTCCAGCTACAAGTAGAAGCTGGAGTTATTACAGATTCTACCACTTTTAGAATTGGTAGAACTTTTGCACAGCACCAAGCAAAGAAGAGGCAAGTGAGACAAGAATTGTACAACTTGTACAGTACAGAAACTAATTCCTATCTGTATAGAGGGAATGCATGCAATCAGCAAACTAACTTCAATCCTCTAGCTTGAAAAGACTGCACACATGTGAAGATGCAAGTAATGAGCATGGTGATTGCTACACTGCAAGTTACAGTAGTAAATGATAATGCAAATCAATGGAAATGAAATGTTGCAGATGAGATGGTTTGGTCGTGATGCACGCACACAAGTGCTGTATGTATTTCAAGTGTATTACTGTGAGGAAGCTAAAGCTTCAAGGAACTGCATATTTGTGATGAGAAAATAACTGTGTATGGAAATCATGAAACAAAAATCTTACACATGATTATGATTGGAGCAAAGTATACAAATACAAAAATGGCTGAGAAATATAGTATTACACAGGAGTTATTAATATTAGTGCACCATTGGTTATTTATTATTTCTTGCTAATTTTTTTTTTTATTTATTTATTTTTTTATATATATACTGTGCAAGAACAGCCTTGGTGGACGGTGGCCTTCATACCACTTCACTGGCAAGTAGAGGAGCATGCCTATTCCTGATGAAATAGCAAGTAATGGTGCAACTTTTAGATGTAATGATTATATGATATTTTTTATGTATTGCTATGCTTAGCCTCCTGCAGTGTAGTAAGATGGTCAATGAGACTGTGACTGTCTCTTGCTCCAAAGGCAAACAGGGATAAGAGTATGAATGAAGTGTGTATGAATGTGTCGTGGTCTGTCTGGGCCATCCAATGTGCAATTGTTGGTCTGGTATATAGGTATACTGATATATGTATGTATTGAGCCAAGTTGCACTAAGACTAGAATATCAGGGATGCTCATAGTTGCCACTTTCAGTAAGACTGCAAATATTCCATTCACAGTATAAGCTGGGGTAAGAGATAGTTAGTCAATCCTAAGTTGTCAAGTTCCTCAAAGTTACAGAGGAATAAATCCATCATGCTCTGCTCACTCTTCCTTCCTCCATGTCATACTTTATAAGTGTCAGAGATTTCTTCCTTGTATATTTAATGTAGTCCTCTCATTCTTTCTTCTCATGTACACCTACATGGTCCTTGTATTTCACTATGTCTTCCTCTACCACACTCATACATACTTCACTAGCCATTTAACCTTCTGCCATTCTATCTAGGTGGCTGATCCACCTTTTACTGGTTTGCATCTATAACACAATACCATGAAGAGAATATCAATGGAATAAATAAATGGTAATGAAATATCAAGCATTAGTTACATATGCCAAGCTAACATAAGCATGTCAAGGATGAGAGAGAGAGAGAGAGAGAGAGAGAGAGAGAGAGAGAGAGAGAGAGAGAGAGAGAGAGAGAGAGAGAGAGAGAGAGGTTCAATATATGATGATGAATGTGTTTTTTATGACAAAGATGATCAATCAGACAATAATCTAAGTAGTGTTACTGAACATTACAGTATTAGATCATTAAAAATATAATCCAAGAGAATACTTAAAAATAATAACAGACAGACACCATCAACAAATAATTCTTAAATAAATATCTAAAGCAACAAAATCTTGCAACTTCAACAATGTCAAAAACAAAAACAAAAACAAAAGTTTGACACCTACATCCTTGAAATAAACATACACAGTAAAACTGAACCCAGCTTAATTTTCTAAGCTCCTACAAGCTTTAACAGTCTGCAGTACATGAAACCTGCAGTAAGAAATCTGTAACTTCTATTTTTCAAAGCTAAAATGTAAAATGCATAATAAGTCACACAGGATATTTTTTTTTCCCTTTATCCAACTGTCACAATAAAACACCTACAGTACACTATTCCCTATGAAGGACTAGGTGAAGTCTTTAACATACATCATTGATGATTACAACCATACAGTGCTTGATTAATTAACCTCTTGTACTGCCAACAGCATTCACTTGGTATGCCAGTCTAGTTATAAAAGCCTAAAGTACCAATATGTGTGTGTGTGTGTGTGTGTGTGTGTGTGTGTGTGTGTGTGTGTGTGTGTGTGTGTGTGTGTGTACGTACTTCCTAATGGGTATCTTCCCTCAGTGTACACAGTAGGACAAGGTACACCTGAACCATCAGCAGGCCCAGAAGATGTTGGTGGATCAATCAGTAATATTTGTAACCAAGAACAGGAAGTACAATAAATATCACAGAATGAGCTCCTCTTCAGCACCATTCCTTCCTTTATTATCTTTGACTTTTCTGCCGGAAATTCTCCAACTCCAGAATGCTGCGGCTTAGCCTGTGGGAGGTTGGGAAGAGAATATGAGAAAGCTGCCATCATGTTTGATAAATACTACTTATAAAAACAACTCACAGATTTAGCTTATGCAAAGTGTAATAAAAATAATTGTAGAGTATGTATCAATAGAGTATTCCCCTGCATATTCATGGTTTTGTGTATTTGCTAACTTTTACCAGATATTCCAACCAGCTCAGTCTTTCAGCCCAAAACATTCTCCCAGTTATTGTAAATTATGGTAACCCTCAATATAGTGAACATGAGTGGAGAAAGAGTGGATTGCTAAACACAAAAATTTTTTTCAAATGGACTAGAGAACTGCTCTTTGATTCCATTCTTAACTGGAGGCAGAGTGAAATTTCTAGGCCAGCTCTTTTAACCTCTTCACTCTGGACAACAGGAAATGGCTCCTGGTACCATATCTGGGCTGGGAGAATACCAGACTTAGAGGTAGCACTATCTCTCTCTCTCTCTAAACTCACGCAAATATTAGAGAAAAATTATCTCTCTGTTCTCTCTCTCTGAAAATAACAAACAACAAACAAGTAATGATGATAAGTGATTTTTCATACCAGGAACATATGTTATGAAATAAACTCACGCAAATATTAGAGAAAAAATTATAGTTTGCCTGTTCTTGATCATTTTCTGAAAATAACAAACAACAGAAAACATTCATCTTTATGGTAAACTAATCTCTTGGTTTCATAAAAAAATAAATAAAATAAAATTATTGCCAGCAGGGCACATCGGTGCTGTACTTATCCTATCCTGCTATAAGCATTTTTGCAATAATGATTAAAGTCAAGTAAGCCATTTAATCATACACGACCCACATTTTGAATGATCTCTTATAGTACTGGGGGGGAGGGGATAGGGGAATCTTAGCAGCACCCAGCCATGATGCAATATGTGTCCTTGGATATATCACAAGCGCTCCAAGAAAGCAAAATACAGTGAAGACTCGATACTCGAACGTCTTAAAAGTCAAACTTTTCAATACTTGAACGCCGCAAGAGTTCGAGCTGGTACTCAAAAAAATATCTGGTACTCGAACGCCTGCACATATGATTGTAAAAAAAGCTCCTGGCCTCGCTCTCCACTGTTGCCAGTTGTCCCGTTCTGATACCAGTAACATTGAAGGTAAAATACTGGTATTCCAATGCACATCCCTAGCCCACCGCTGCACCATGGTCTGGAGAACAAAAACATTCTCCTGCATTGTCTGTAGTTTACAATGGTGAATACAAGGAATCTAATGAAAGAGCAAGTGTTAGTGAGTCACAGCCCACCACTAGTGGGTTCACAGAAATCACACCAGGAGAGGATTTACCACAAGTTTTCATGGATGGTGACTTGTCCTCCAACAAATAACCTCCCTCCTCCTCCTCACCCTTCTCCCCTCCTCTTTTACATTATCCATCACCAGCCTTCACTTATGATAAGTACAAGTCAAAATCTTCAAAGAAATTTACATCAAAATTTTTGTAAATTTAAGTTTTGCTAAGGTTAGAACGAATGACCTGATTTATAGGTATCAGTAGTTGAACTTTTTGATATGTGAACAGCCATTTGGAACAAATTAAGTTCGAGTACCGAGTCTCTACTGTACACGTCCTCATGTCCAAGAGGTTAAGAGTGAATATCAACCTGATAAACACACAAGACTACACCTCAATGTTGCTCTGCCTAAAGGTATTACAATGTATCAACAATGAATAAGAATATAAGACTTACCTTCCAAATCCATTGAATAGAGCAACAACTTCCTCTCTTGACAGTTGGAAGTTAGTCTGTCTCACTGCTGACAGGTTGAGCTGCTGGTCAACTGGGTGGTCAAAGTTGCCTGAGAACAAGATCTTCAGTGCTGTCCCTAACCCAGTGATCTGGAAATGTAAAATAAATAAATAAATAAATAAATAAAACAAATACTAAATACGTAAACCTGAAAAAAATATTAAAATCTTAAAAAATTATATACACCATTTCTTTTACATAAATCAGCCAGATTCACAGCTGCACATACATATTGAAGAAGTTTGCAAATACTACATCCCTCTAATAACCTCAACACCACTATAAAAAATGAAGAGTTAGATCTAGAAAAAAAGAAAATTCAGTAAGAATTAAAGGTAATATTGGATTGTCTTGCACCTTCCACACAACAACTGTACCTGGAGTTTGCCCCAAAGACGACACTTGTCACACCCCACACAGTCCATGATCCTGCTGATGTTACGGAAGTGCTCTCGGAACTCCTCCTTGAGCTTGGCTGCCTGGAGTCCCCCCGTGAACATTGAGTGCTCGTTGAAGTGGTCAGGAAAGCTCCTGAAAATAAACGGGAATTAACTGGCATTTCATCCACAATGTTCAGATTTTGGGAATTTAAAATACTGGTAGGTGATGTTTGCCTGTACTATGCACTGTGTACTCTACTCATGATGATCTATTATTCAAATGCAGTCTATAGTTGTAATGTTTGCTTTCCTGTACTGCATTTTAATGATAGCAAAGTATCTATATATTTATCATTCTTTGTTATTCTGATTATTTAACAAAAGAAATTCACCAACATCAAGGTGGTAATGATGAAAGGACCTGAGGCTGCAATGGCTACATATGTACTGTGCATTATCATGATAATAATAATAATTATATTGATAATGATGGCAATGTAAAAATTCACTTACTTCACAATGGAGAGCAGGTCTGTGACGGCCTTTTTGACATCCCTGTCGTCTTCTTCACTGCCGGTGTAGAATTCTTGAGTTTGCAAATATGGTGCTGCTTTGGCAAGAGCTCTCAGCTCTTTTGGTGAAGAAAATAAGGAATATAAAATATCAGGCTTGAAAATTATTCTTCAGTGCTCTTTTACAAAATCTAAAGTAAGAGGGAAGAAAAAAAATAAAAAGGCCATATCAATATTTACCTTAAGAACAATTCAAATTATAACTCTTGAGTCTCATCCCAGTATAAGAATGATCAAACAAACCATTAAGCACCAAAATGCACATATGACTGGATCTATGTTCTAAAGATGAGAGAGAGAGAGAGAGAGAGAGAGAGAGAGAGAGAGAGAGAGAGAGAGAGAGAGAGAGAGAGAGAGAGAGAGAGAGAGAGAGAGAGAGAGAGAGAGAGAGAGAGAGAGAGAGAGAGATGACTCACCAAGTAAATACAGGAAGTAGAGGTTCTTGAGACGCTTGGGTCCCTCGCCACCTGTCAGCTCTGGGTCAAATCTGCGCTGGAACTCCTCCACATTGGGTCCCCAAATGCCTTCAGCAGATACATCAAACCCATTCTGGTCTGTTATTAGAAGAGCACAGAATTAAAATAAAGAAAAAGAAAAAAAGAAAAAAAGAAGAGAGAGAGAGAGAGAGAGAGAGAGAGAGAGAGAGAGAGAGAGAGAGAGAGAGAGAGAGAGAGAGAGAGAGAGAGAGACTCCAGCAGCATGACTAGCAAATCCTGGTCTGATCTGTTTTATTAAAACTCACCAAGGCTGTTTACATTCATGCACTCAACTGCTCTCTGTTCATCTATATCATGCACAGCTATGCTTCCTTTCTCCACAGACATTCACCTCTGGCTTAAAAGTTTTCTCATTAAATCCAATCACCTTCACTAATATCTCTTCTTTCAGCCACTCCATATATTAAAGACATCATAACGCCCCATGCTTTGCTCATTCAGCCAACTCTCTCATAATCTTTTAATATCAGTTATAAGATAAAAGTTTTGAAGGCACACCTGAGAGCAGATATCGAGCAGACAAGTGAATGTTGATGCTGCTGTGAAGACCAGAAACAGCTCGGTAAAATGCACGTTTCTCCAGGCACATGTCTGAAAGACGGTAATAATATTAGTGGTATTCACAAACTTTGTCAATACAGCTTTTTATTATTAGTGTTTTATCATCTCAAGATGAATCTATATTTTGCCTAGGGAAGTCAGTTATTATTATTATTATTATTTTTTTATTTATTTATTTTTTACATAAGCAAATGAGCTATTCATATCTCTGCACTTGTGTCACAATCTATTTTAGCATTGATGGAAAAATCAACTTACTTAAAACTTAATCATACATGCACTTCCTTTCAGCATTTATGCAATATTTCATAAATAAATCAAAGCATTTAATCATAATTCCTGCTAACCAACTATTTGTAACTGAGCCATACCCAGAGAAAAAGTAGATCACTAGTGAACTCTAAAATAAGCATTGCCATGTAGACAGCATTTCTGATCAAAATATGAAAATCACAACAATTACAAGCTTAGCAGCTATTGGAGATTACATAATATGTAGAATTATGTAGGCAAAGCACAAGATACATATAAGGAATTTACCATAATACAGACAATTGAAATACAAGCCAGTCATCTAGACCTTTGTAAGATGGTCTTGCTAATTCTTACAAGGCACACAACTGTAAAACCTTAACCCCTGTTTAGTATCTAGCAGGAAACAATCTGCACAGTCAATTCTAAGTGTAAAACTTAGAATTAATCATCTATGAAGCTGTTCACCAAACTGACTCCTCTCATAACAATATTGGCAATTATGTACATCTGAATATTCAAGAGAATACAGAATAATGCAATGTGTGTTAAGTTCATATAGACAAGTCCATCATAGCATCTCAATTTGGAATATCTACAGCCACAACTACAACAATTAAGATGGAACAGGCTAGTCCTCCACAGCACCAGTTTTACAAACAAACATTTTGGGTTATCTGTGCAACATTTAATAAGAAAATGAAGGACATCTAAACAGGTGAGTAGTTCTAATTCTTGAAAATTGATATTCAGAACAAAAACCATGCAGTTCACTGAATGTAGCAGAGGAACTTTTTTAAGCTAATAATTTATATGCAAAGCTTCATCATGCAACAAATTCAGTTGCTGTGAATCTGTTCAAGTAATTGTGAATTTAAAGTAGAGAATCATATTTTCAGCAAAGAGGTTTTCATGGCAATGCACCATTAGCCAATTAATCAAATTTAGCAAAGCTGGAAGAGATTTCTCATACATAACCAATCATTACAAAGCCTGATTTGTACCGAAGTATTCCTCCACCAAAGCGAACCGCCACCTACTGGATACAAGACTTACCCTGCAGGAACTCATCAGCTGTGCTTATGAAAAAGGGGAGGGGGAGGAAAAATTATGGGTAAGTAAATATCTCATGAGGCACAAGCAGCATACCTAGAATTAGAAAGCAACATTTCTAATAATCACTAAGAAAAACAAAATAAAAAAGTAAAGCCAACCATGTATCATAAAATTAGATTTACTGTAGATATATAAAAAATCTGAAGAGCATCACTGCAAGATTGAAATGGCAGCCTTCCTCATAGCAGCACAGTAATACTCAAGAGCTTCGAAAGTGATCTTAATAATCTTTCTCAATAAATCAACAACATGCCTCTAACCCTACCACTCCAGCTGCTCACTGCTACTCACCTCCAATGTTACTGAAGTCAGCATATGGTCCTAGATTCCTGGATGGCCTGCAAATAGGCCATGTATTGCATCACTTTGTTGAGACATACAGGAAATTCATATATTCATCACCTGGCATATAGTGGTGGGTTATATCAACATTTCCACCAATGCACTGTGTGTTTACAATTGTTTGGTATTTTTCCAGCTTCTTTTGAAATAGGTGTCTTCTGCTTATTGTACCTAAAATTCTATGTACTACATGGTAAATCTTGCTTAGTGTCCAGATCACATGCATTTGTTCCCATAGCATAGCCCTTCAGGACCATCACCATCTATGTAGTCATAACTTTACATTTACAACTGGTAATATAGAAAAGAGAGAATAACTCAGCCAATTTACCTTCCATAAGAAAGAAAGAAAGAAAGAGAGAGAGAGAGAGAGAGAGAGAGAGAGAGAGAGAGAGAGAGAGAGAGAGAGAGAGAGAGAGAGAGAGAGAGAGAGAGAGAAAATAAACCTCAATCACTCACTTGAAACAATTTTCCTGGTAAATGGACCTCCAGATGCGGTGGGCAGATGGACCAGCATAGCCTGTGTAGCGCTCTGGGTTCAGCAACAGGTCCACATACTCGCTGCCCTCAGAGTCATCGTCATCAATGTAACAGAAGCTGTCATGGGCTGCCCACTTCACAAAGTCATCCATAGATTCCTTGCTGCAAGCCAGAGGAAAGAAAAATATTGCTTTTACATAGTTCAGAGAGGAGACAATGTTGCACTTCTTTGTAATCAAAATATGAATAAGCACATGTTATTTTAGAGAAGTCATCTTTTTTTTTATACCTCACTTTGTCCTAAAATATATTTCAAGAGTGGCCATGACAGAAGACCCCTCACCTCTCCCTGTCCCAAAAATTCCTGTAATAGTGAGGGCATTACCCCGTGTGATAATGGTAGTGAGTGGTAAGGCACGGAGAGGCTGGTGTCACTGATGATGAAGTTCCAACCAGAACATCCCAGGGACAAAGAACCAGAACGAACAGGCTTGCTGAGACTTAATACATGTATTTAGATCTCCAACTCTGCAACCCATACTGTGCCTATGGCACCCCAAACTGCACACTCTGGGTTCAGTAACCCCCAACACAAGGTTGAGCCTATTGTCCAGGGCCAAGGTGGCCTCCACCAAGCAGTCACACACCATAGAACATCCGTCCTTCATATATGGCCTAACTAACACCAAACTAAGACCATGGTGCACTTTTGGTGTCCCCTTGGGCTCACTTTTCTTCCCCAATGGAATGCTCTGTTAAGAGGGTTGAATACTAGGTCAGTAGACTGTCACAAAAAAGTTAAGGCTACAAAAAAGCTCAGGGCCAATATGGTTGACCATCCTGTGTACACTGTCCTCCTTGAGTAAGGCAACCTACCTAGCATCTAGGTTCCTCCAAGGAACTAATATATGTGCAGTTAAAGCATGAATCCTAATGAGTCTGAAAAAAAGGGTGTGCATAACTCGGAGATTATAATGCCCTAGAGTAGTGTAAGAAAGTACTGTATGGTACACAGATCAGAAATGTGAGGTGTAGGGGTGCCATAGGCATAGAAGATGTTGTAACAGTAGAGATCTAAAAATGCGTATTAAGCCTTGGCAAACCTGTTAGTTCTGGTTCCTTGTCCCTCTGTGTCTTGCCACTCACTACTCTTTACTGCTACCACAGGAGATAATGGCCTCATTGTTACATATTGGAGAAAGTGGAGATATTTAAAAATCCTTCAGGAGTGTCTCATAAGGTCTGGATTTGTCATATTCCCTCCTGGGTTGTTCTACCTTATAGTACCTCTTTCATCACACATATTTCTATAGCTTATCCTCCTACTTTGCAAGTGATCTTTCTTTCCTATTAAGATCTTTAATTCAATCATGTACTTCTATACAAATTATATATCATTCATTCTTTTGAAAATGGCTGCATTATCAGCATGTGTACAGCTTACATGGTGAGGCATTCCCTTCTAGACACTTCCCAAAGCATATTTGATACTACCACATAATGATACTGAAGCAATGTCCATAGAAAATTATTCAATTTATCCTTGATTATTGGTTTCATAAACAAAGATTAAGGGAATATATGAGAACAAAAAAAGTAACTGATCAGAGGGTAATATGATGGGAAAAGAGTGAGTTCAAAATGTTTTGAAGGGAAAAGATCAAGAGGATAACTATCTACACTAAGTTCACTAGCTATGATTAATGGAGGTGAAGAAAAATGTCTGGGCAGAAAATATTCAAAGGGAAGGGGAGAAATTAATCTATCTGTGGCCACCCTGTATGGAATTACTAGTCTGGTATATAGATAGATTTCTTTCTGACCTGAGTGTTGTGTTGAGAAAGCCCAAGTCATTCTCATCATCACAGCCTCCACTGCCTAGGGATTTCACCTCCTTCTGGGACTTCTCTGGCTCTACGGCTCTTCCCTTGAGGCCTTCAGGAACCTGCAGAGTTCAGAACATTGTGGTGCATGCATTTTATACCTAATGAATGAAATATTACTGCACACAATTATTCTTTATGTGCTTTTCTTTACATTCTATCAGGTAGTTTTAACTCTCTCCCTAACATCCTTCAAGCCAAGATAGTAGTAGGTATCTTCATTATTATCCAAGTGCTTGCAGCTAAGTTAACTTTATATCATCACTGGTCTGTGTTGCTTGGTGTAACACTTCAACTCACATACCACTGACTAGTGAGTATAGCCCCAAAACTTACCACTGGAAAAAAGGACAAGACTGATTACAAAGACATGGGAAAGCACAAGTAGACAAGTAACACAAATCTTAAACAAAAAAAACATTATTCACAAGCAAGACATTTCCCAAAAGCTATTTCAAGTGCAGGTGCAAACAAAACAAAAGGTGCTTTCGGAGTAAGTTGTGACAAGGAACTGTTCGTTCTTTTTCCCCTCAGGGTCACATACTCTGGTGACTCACTGTGTGTATCAAAGGTGCTGTCATGTGTGTGACAAGTTCTAAGATATGCTGGAGAGACTTTAGAGCGCAGTACTGTTTTTTTCTACACATTATCATGAAATCCACTCATTTACACTATCTAGCGTCACCATTCTGAAAAGACTGATGTCAATTCCAATAATGCCTTTTCCTTTTCTTCAATCATGGTATGATATGTACAGATTAAGTACCAATGTGAATAGTAATTTTCAGTCAAATCTCAAAATGAAATGTGATTTATTGTCAAAAACAAGATCTCTTTCTGTGAATACAAACTTAAACTTCACATTCACAAGACAGCACCTCATCTCATGCAGCTTCTAAACATTTCAAAACAATCACAAACCAAAAAATAAAAATAAAATAAAAATTTAACAAAATAGGAGGCAGCAGCACTCCGCACAGCATAACCTTCTCACATGACTTTGCACCTTCAACAAAGTTTTCTATCAGTCTTGAAAGGTTATTGGACGAGCTTTGAGGGATTTCATGCTTCTCAGATGATGAAATGTCTTCTTGCTAAAAGATAAATGCAATAACACAGGTATGTGAATTAATCTGACAGAAGTAACAGACTTTCAGAAAACTCAATCAATCCCAAAATAAGGTATTTTAAAACTAAACCTTCATAAAACCCAAAACAAATCCAAAATAAGTAACTTTAAAATCAAACTAACAAAAATAAATTAACAAAAGAGGAAAAATTAATGAGTTAATCACCACCACCTATTAGGATTTTTTGAGGCAGAGTATCACCTGACAGGGAAGTCCTTTAACCAACAGATATTTGAAACTTGGGGGACAAAGAATGGAGCAAAGAATACAATAAGCTGAATCAATGCCAGGAAAACACTCTATTGACTTTAAACAATGTGGTATAGTTTCCAGTAATTTATTTTTTATATCAAGGATACACCTGATAACACTGGTCATGTTCCAATCATCACTAAATTTGTACTTTACAATGGGCCATCATTATACAGCTTCATTTTTCTTGGCTCACCTGTTTGTCATTTTTTTATGATGTAGTGTTGCCCATTTCCAACCTCACAAAATCATATTTAATGAATACTATTACCAATGAAAATACCAATTTCTAGGCACAAATCATATTAAGTAATAAAATAAAAGTTTAATAACAGATTAATAAGGAAAAGCATTTTATAAGAAGAAAACAAACTGAAATGTTTAGGTTGATTTATGAAAGAAAAAATACCAGGAATAAGGAGCATCTGCTGAAGGGGTAAGACAAGACCATGCATATTGCATACTCACATCAGTGCACGGCTGAACACTGCAGTAACGAATGGCACACTGACTGTTATCCTCCCAGAATGGACACTTCTTGTTCAGGTTTACCTGTGGATACATTAAACATATGAATTAATGACTAAAATATGAATTTATGAACAGGAATTGATTAAGTGGTACAGGAATTACAGATCTGGTACAGAATACAATGTGTCACAACAAGATCATAATATGACGCTGTACAGTTTACGTTGAAAGGATACACTCATAGGCACCCTGCACATACTACACACTTTATATAGAAACACATGATATGAAAAATAATAGATCAGTGATCTATCTTTTTCATTCTTACTACTAATAATAATGATGATGACAGTGTTATCTGTCTTCTTTGAGTGCCTTACCTTCCAGTACCTAAAGAAGACCTGCTGCAGGAGACTGTTGAGTCGTGGGTATATCTTCAGATTGTTGAAACTGTCTATCGTCTCCACTGAACACGAACAGTCATCAATAGCACCCTTCAGCTGAGGGTGAAAAAATTGTCATAACAACACAATTCTGCATGAAGGTAGTCATGCTGTCCATCTGGACTACAACAAATGCACTATCAACTAAGCTTCACTCTCTTGGTATTCCAAAACAATAAGGAAGGAACCAGTAATGAAATACCACCATATGAAAGAGATTTTCATATTTCATTATTTTTCAATGTAGCAACACTGGGGAAAAAAATATCACTTGGTCACTTTCCATTTAACCTTGTATAACGATCTGGGA
The DNA here is from genome assembly GCF_017591435.1 of Portunus trituberculatus. Classification (NCBI taxonomy): domain Eukaryota; kingdom Metazoa; phylum Arthropoda; class Malacostraca; order Decapoda; family Portunidae; genus Portunus; species Portunus trituberculatus. The sequence goes on from NC_059295.1 coordinate 16,168,776, forward strand.
AAATATATGCACTAACTTGTTTTGATATCTAATACAACCCTACTTTCCATATACCGATTGGCTTACAAATCCTCAAGTCTGCAGGAATGCAAATACCAAAGTAGGAAAATGTGCGATCACCGACTGATTCACGCTAATTTCTATTAATCTCTTGTCACCATATGTCACACACACGACACACTACACTCGCTCACCCACCTGGCAGAAACACCTCTCTCCAGCAGCAGTGTCCCTCTTGGTGTTAACTTTGCCGCTGCCGAAGAAGCTCGCCCAACACGGCTGCAGCAATACGCCCACTACCAACACCGCCGCCACCAGCACCACCCTCCCGCCAGTTGTCATCCTCCTTATGTAAACAGACAGACATATCAATACTTCACCGCTTTAACGTGTACAAAACCGTCGCAGTTCTATACCACATCTGCATTTCATGAATTATAATAAATAACTAGAAAAAGTGAAATAACACAGAAATCAACACCAAACATTATGAAACATCTTTCTAATAGACACCTTTTTTTGGCACTCCTCTACTTTTCTTTATATTTCAGTCTATTCTGTCAAGCTTGAAAGAGAGAGGACGGTTTATACGAAGAGTGGACACCGGCCAGATGTAATCCCCGGCCTGGTATGGGAGTAAAGAATGCTATGTCCGTAGTGTCCGGGCGGCTGTTTACCTCTGCTAGAGTTCCACCGCCCTCACTCGCTCACTCACTGCCTTGCGTCATCAGCTGATCCGCCGCGCCACACACCACTTGTAAACACTACTACGAAAAATAAAGTAGTAACAACCAACTTCAACCTTCCATTCTGATTCCACACGTTGTTGAAGGTGCATCCCTACACATATACACTTGCTGGAATCCGCTGCTAGTCAAGGCTTATTCGTGTTTATAAGAAGGCGTGCAGGGAGGGAGTTTAGCGGAGGAATACCAATCATGACCTTTACCTGACGTGGCCGACGCTAATCTCTAGCCCCGCGAAATTCAGTTACATCATCCTTGTTTAACACCCATACATCGTTCATTACTTTTTGGACTATTGCCCTTGGTGGAAATTATTTCATTGTACACTGTTGCTGCAAAATAATCATGTCTCTCTTTCTCTCACTAACAAGGGGGAAAAAAAATGTAACCAGTTTTCTACCTACTTCACTTTCACCTATCGACTTTATCGGAAATGTGCTAGGTATGAGGTTGGCACATACTCTCTCCTGGTGTGAAACTGGCGCCCAATTCCTGAGAAATATGTCTGTAGATTGTATCTAGAAACTGAAAAGCTGATTGAAAAAATTCATCTGAGTAGGTGGGAATTTTTAATCTCAATAGTAATTTGAAATGTGCATCTATTATAATATCAATAGCACGAAATCATAAAACCATATGATGTGATATTAGATAAAAATGACTGATATTTCTTTCAAGAGCTTTACTATACATAAGCATTATTTGAGTCTTTACGAAGTTTTTCTTTTTCATAATAAAAGTTTGCATATTGTTCACTATTACTGTAACTGTTGTTAATATGCTCTCAGAGAGAGAGAGAGAGAGAGAATCGCCATCGACTTGCGTGTGTTTGAGTGGACGTGTATGTGGCGGACTGGCGGTGCTACGTGCGGCTAAGCACGTTAAAAGAGTCCAAGTTCACACCATGTTATATTATCATGTAATTAGGGAGGAAAAAATGGATATGATAGTAGACAGAAGTGTGTGTGTGTGTGTGTGTGTGTGTGTGTGTGTCACATCCACGGTAATTTATCTACTGCCGGAAGGACGGACTGGTAAACATCCGCTTTTGATAGATGGAAACTTACATAGGTATGTATGTGTGTATGTATGGAGAGAGAGAGAGAGAGAGAGAGAGAGAGAGAGAGAGAGAGAGAGAGAGAGACGCACGTGACATTTTACACGTAGTAACAATGAGGGAGGAGGCCCAACTCATCGTCCTTTCCTCCTTCCTCCCTCCTCTCTCTTCCTCTTCCCATTCTCCCTTCCCTTCTCTCACTATTTTTTTCCTCCTCCTCCTCCTCCTCCTCCTTCTCCTCCTTACGGGGATATATGCAGGGAAGGAGGGAGGGAAATGTTAATGATACTCATATTAGCCACTCACTCATGTACATATCACTGGTGCACCTGCTTCTATCCCGTTAATTAAGACCAGCTGTATGTAAGAGAGAGAGAGAGAGAGAGAGAGAGAGAGAGAGAGAGAGAGAGAGAGAGAGAGAGAGCTTTGATTATACATGCCAATAAAATAATTTTCCATACCTTCCTAAACTCATTTTCTCACTTTCCTTTTTCTCCGTCCATTCCTCTCCCTCTTCCTATTCCTCCTAGCTGCTTTCTTCTCCCTCCATATACTTTGTCCTTCACTCTGTTTACAAGCCATATAAATCTCATCTCCTCAGCCTCTTCGTCCTCCTTTCTTTCTACCTACACCACGTGGTCTCTCTCTCTCTCTCTCTCTCTCTCTCTCTCTCTCAGAACATCATCAGCCGCACATAAACACGCAGGGACAAAAAAGAACAGAGAAAGAAAAAAATAACATTGAACATAGCGGGAAACAAAGTCGCGATAACAGATATGATAAGAACTTTAAGGTTAATATACTCGTTTTGCCGAACTTGAGTCAACTGAAGGCGCCGCGCGGTGGAGGAAGTGACATATGCGGGATCATTATAAAGAAAAAAAAAAAAAAGTGAACTGTTGAGAGAGAGAGAGAGAGAGAGAGAGAGAGAGAGAGAGAGAGAGAGAGAGAGAGAGAGAGAGGGTGTCAAATGTTATGAAAAGAAACGCTAGGGCAAAGACACGTCTGTTTTGTAAAAAAAAATGTTAACAAAGGGATCATATCGAGTGAAGGGTAACCTTTGTTAAAATATACCACTGGGTCTCTGATATATACAGTAGTACAGCGCTCTTGTGGCCTAGAAAGGTTGTGAGTCGTATTCCGTTCAACCATATTATGAAACACCTCTGCTACACCTCTATTATATTTGTGTTTCATGAGTTTTTAAGGATGTTTATGGTGCTATGGAGACAAATAACAAGTGTGCTACGTTATTAATAGAAAAAAAACACTTGAGAACCTTGCTTATCATCTCTGTGGCCTAATCGTGGTGAGACAGCATGGTTTTTCCTTCATACGAGCATCTATCTCACCATTTTTTATTCTATTTATTTATATATTTTCGGAGCAAGACGTGAAATCTCTCCCAAACCTGTACGGTGCGTCAGGACTTCGCTGTTTGTGCTGTGCTAATGTCAATAACCTGAGTTGTATAACATTATAGTACTGACTGCTTCTAGAGAGAGAGAGAGAGAGAGAGAGAGAGAGAGAGAGAGAGAGAGAATATCATTAAATTAATATCACTTTGCTTTCTCTGCTTCCTGTCACACTTAAAAGTTTGTTAATTTTAATTCTCTCTCTCTCTCTCTCTCTCTCTCTCTCTCTCTCTCTCTCTCTCTCTCTCTCTCTTCGCATGTAACATCTTTCTCATTTCATGATGTCTCGCAAATCGAACAACAACAACAACAACAACAACTACTACTACTACTACTACTACTACTACTACTACTACTACTACTACTACTACTACTACTACTACTACTACTACTACTACTACTACTACTACTACTACTACTACTACTACTACTACTACTACTACTACTACTACTACTACTACTACTACTACTACTACTACTACTACTACTACTACTACTACTACTACTACTACAATAACACTGCCTATATTGTTTGCTATGACTTGAAAATTTATCAAAGCCCGCAGTCTCTACATCTGTTAACGACGTCACAAGATTGCGTCACTGTAGTGTTAGATATAGTAGTATCGAATTGACGCGTGTTTTGTGATCTCACCTTACACAACACCTCACCGGTCAAGCTATAATGATCACTGTGGTCCACGTAGTGTTCACGTGGCCTTGACCGTCCCGCTGCCAACAAACACGTACCATGCATGCACTAGATGTAAACATTTTTCCGCTGTTACGGCTCTCAACACTATTCGCTCTCATAGAATGTTTTTTGAAGGAGAGAAGTGATTTGTCGGGTTCTCATTGGTGTTTTTGTAGATCTCTTGTTGAAATGTAACTAGAATTATGAAAACACACTTAGAAACCACAATAATTTCTACTATAGTGTATGAAAAATAATCGGATAAGGCGAAGCGTTATGAATACAACCATTCAGATTTTTTTTTATTTTATTTAGGAGGGACACAGGCCAAGGGTAATAAAACTGCAATAAAAAAGACCCACTGAAGATAGGTTGGCATACATGAGTATAAAGTTGTGCTCCCTTATGACAGTTTTGCGTTTCCAATACATATGTCATTCCTCTTAGCGCCTTATTCAGAAACGCTTCCTTCTCTCAAGAGTGCGACCATTTTCAAAGATCACAAAGGCGATTAGCCGAGTTCCAAAGAATATTTGTCCTGTTGGTATTGGAGACACCTTGTTAATATCACTAGACTTACAGAAACACTCTTAAAAACCCGTGTCACTTCAATCAGAGCCCTTTAAAATTAATGGAGGTGCGGCGCAGAAGTGCTTCAGAATTATGTGTCATTTGTTTATACTTTAGATGCTACTGAATATTAACAGGGTGCTCGTGATGTATTAATAAGACTGTGCAGTTTTGTTCATGTAC
>NC_059295.1:16178440-16180940 GCF_017591435.1 Portunus trituberculatus
ACTACTACTACTACTACTACTACTACTACTACTACTACTACTACTACTACTACTACTGCTACTACTACTACTACTACTACTACTACTACTACTACTACTACTACTACTACTACTACTACTACTACTACTACTACTACTACTACTACTACTGCTGCTACTACTACTACTACTACTACTACTACTACTACTACTACTACTACTGCTCTCTCTCTCTCTCTCTCTCTCTCTCTCTACATTCTTTTTATCCTTGTCTTCTTTCATCTATAAATTTGAACCCCTCAGGTTATTTTCAGAAGCGTAACACAAGTAGATTAGTTTATCCTTTCCGGCGGGCTGAGGGAGGGGAAACAGAAAACGGGAACGATTATAGCTACCTGGGAGAGAGAGAGAGAGAGAGAGAGAGAGAGAGAGAGAGTCCATTCGCTGGTTCTTCGATTGACAACAGAACTCTATACGTGCATTATGTTGTTGAGTGCAGGGAAAATTTTCATTGCTGCATCTACTGCTACTACTACTACTACTACTACTACTACTACTACTACTACTACTACTTTTATTACAATTATACTATTACTACTGGTGCTGCTACTATTACTAATATTTTCACTACTACTACTACTACTACTACTACTACTACTACTACTACTACTACTACTACTACTACTACTACTACTACTACTACTATTACAACTACTACCACCACTACTACTACTACTACTACTACTACTACTACTACTACTACTACTACTGTGTATGTGTGTGTGTGTGTGTGTGTGTGTTTTGCCTGCAGATGTCTCACGCCACACGGCATGGAAAGACACATACGTGCACACACACACACACACACACACACACACACACACACACACACACACACACACATTAGTGAAGACACTACAAAGGAAAGCAAATGGTGATGATGATGATGATGATGGTGAAGAAGTATTAAAACAAAACATTCCTTGAAACACTATACCATTTCAAGACATCCACGAACTTAAAGGGCGATATTTCTTGGCATAGTGTGAGTGCGAGAGTTCTACTGAGTCTGACCTTGAAATACTCTGGGATGGAGAAGAGTGAGCAGTATTGATATTTAAATGATAGCCACTGAGAGACACAGGAAAGGTAGGATTGCACATTTATTTATCTTGCCTCATGCTCTTTCTTATTTATTTTCCGGCGCGTGTTGTGGCGTCGTCACACCAGCACGTTCCCCGTTAACTTTCACATTAGAAAAAAAAAGAGGAAAAGATCTCGTCACGCACAGCCTTTCGTCAGGACTTTCATTGACAGTAACCAAACAAGGCTCCTCCGACAGACAAGCAATCGTTACTCTGCCCTTTATTATAAGTTTTATAAATCGTAGATAAGCCAAACCACCTAACATGGTATCCAACGTGCAGGGGTAGAGAGAGAATCAGAGACCTTCCAAACGTGTAAACATCTATCGAGCCATGTGAGTCACTACTCCTGTGCAGTGCATGCACAAGTTCAATGTAACAACATGTGCAGTTAAGCCATTTCATATTTTTCTTTGTTCAAAATCTATTTCTTCCGAAAACAGGAAGGTTTACTTAGCATATGTTTTTATTATAAACAACGAGTTATCATTTGACAACAAAAGTTGACGGTAACCTTCCTTCATGAAGACCACTTCCGTTTGACGATGTAGGCCAGTGGTTCCCACCTGTGGTACGCGTACCACTAGAGGTGCGCAAAGGCCTTCCAGGTGGCACATGAGCATTTTCGGGATAATTTGCGATTTTTAGTTAAATTCAATTAATTTCTTAGAAAAAGATATTATTACCTTACTCAAGATAATCTGGCATCGATCACCTAGTGGAGAAGAAACAGATGCATCTCTCGCATCAAATTGAGTTGTGTTCCTTGTTAGTTAGTTTATTTGTGTGTTCTACTTGTGAATAAATTTATATTTGCTGGAAGAGTTTTTTTTTCTGGAACAGGTGGTACGCGGGGACTGTAAGGAACCTCCAAGTGGTACTCGCTCAGCCAAAGGTTGGGAACCACTGGTGTAGACGGAAAAAACGACGACAGAAAGAAGCAACTCTGACAGAAACCAGAGTTGACGGAAAAGAACATAAAAAGCATTGGCGAATAATGTGTTAGTGTGACGGCGCTTCATATCATACTCCAGTAATATATTGATTAATTTATGTATTGACTCATTGTTTCTATGCGAGGTTCTAACCAAGGACAACACAATTGAAAAAAGAAAAAAAAAGCTGCTTTCACTTCTTCTTTCCCCTTTACAATCCATTCAATATTACTATCTCTCTCCTTCATTCCTTTCCTAAGGTCTTCCTCTTCTCCTTTTCTTCTCTTTCCCTAACTCACCTAATATTCGGATAGTTACTCTTTCCATTTTCCACTACTAATCTATCCACAACTCATCTTATCTCTTCTTCATCTCTCTTCCACATTCCATCTGATTCCTTCCTTTCATTTTCTTCCACAAGTCAACATGATATAGCAGAGC
>NC_059295.1:16185940-16188440 GCF_017591435.1 Portunus trituberculatus
CTATGGTGCGAGCCATAAATAAATAAATCAATAAGTAAATTCTTGGTTAAGTTAGATCCATAGTTACGTTAAGCATTTCATTGTTTTAATTTCCCCCCACCTGTATATTTTCAGCGTAATTTTTTTGTTGCACTGCCAAACTAATAAACCGTATATTATTATTATTATTATTATTATTATTATTATTATTATTACACACACACACACACACACACACACACACACACACACACACACTATAGATTAGAGTACATACTGTATGTATTTATGTTTCTTTCATTGTGCTGGCACCTTAAAATCACAACTTGGTTGGTCAAAAGGAAAGGCTTGGAGTTAATACCTATCGACAACTCAAGGGTCATTAAAGGCAGACATGTCAACTTGTGGCCAGTCCTTAGCTGGAGTTGAGGAGAAAGCACCACCAATCTCACCAAACAACTGCCGTGCATCAGGATCCAACTCGCACCGTTAACCAAGCCGATACCAATACCACGGAGTTACCCAGTATAACGAACTATAATAATACTCAGTCTAACCATTGAAATATTAAACAACTATGTATTACATATTGAGACCAATGAAAATAGTTACCAATAAATCATCAGTAGCATCTTCTTTACTTTTTTTCTATAGTATTGGATTCAGTATTTGAACATGTGATCCTCAGTGTGGGACGAGTAATTTACCTTTATTTGCAGAGTCAATTTACAAGATCCAAATAAAATCTTTGTAAAGTTATCCATAAAAGATATTGTTCTCTATAAAAGAAAAAAAAGATAAGAGAAAAGAATATTAAGGGGTAACTTTAAAGAAAGAGAAAACTAGCGAGGAGGACAGAAAAATAGGAAAATGGAGTGAATGAAGAAAGATGTAATATGAAAAGAAGTAAATGAAGCAGAAGAATACCATAAAACATATGAAGAAGGCTCATCCAAAAGCACGATCTTGTATAGAAATAAGACACGAGTTGAGCAGGAGACTTAGGGAAGGAAGATTAATGAAAGAAGTTTTTTATTTTTATTTTTATCCTTTCAGAGAGAGAGAGAGAGAGAGAGAGAGAGAGAGAGAGAGAGAGAGAGAGAGAGAGTAGCAGTATATAGTGTATGCAAGGATGTGTACGGAGTGTAGAATGATGTAACACAAGCAAGGTCAAACCAACATTAGTCCTTCACGCGGGAGTCACGTTGTGTTGATGTGCTGTGCTGTGTGTGTGATGACGGGGAATATTGAAGTAACATTACGGTTTTAATTCGAGGCCTTTGTTAGGTTAGGATAAGTTGGGTTACTTATAGGAAAATAGACGAAGCTGAAGAAGCATATATCTATTCATTTCCACCTATCATCTTCATCCATGAATTTTGTATGATATTTTAAAGTTCCTTAATGACTCGACTCTAATAACTGATTCTGGTCCATCCTTCTGCCACAGTTTTTTTTTTTTTTTTTTTTTTGAGAAGCAATATTTTCTATCCAAATTTATCAAGGTTGAGTCCATTCTTTCTTGTTTTAAGGCTCGGTTAGGTGATGTCTCGATCCATTAAGTTCATCTATTTCACTAAGCAGATCACGATTTAATCCCTTCAGTACTGGGACGCTTTTTACCATGAGTTTTTAGTGTGATTAGACGATTTTCTTGACATTAGGAAGGGTCTATAGAGGTCAGAAGATTAATAGCTAGAGTCATCATTATTTCAATCCCTACTTAAGTTCCTGAAGTTGTAAAGAATCACCAAATAGTAACCAGAATAGATATGAAAACGTGTTATAGAACTGAAGGGATAAAAAAAAAGAAAGAAAGAAAAACGTCATACTGTACAAAGAAAATGAAGTTAGTGTGTGAATATTAGTAAGTTAACGCTCACAATCCCCACAGTGTTTCGCCACTATGGGAACTTCCTTGTATTCTTAATCCCGTCAGTACTGGGACGCATTTTACTTTGAGCTTTGGGTATAGTTAGACTATCTTATTTACATTAGGAGGTGTCTATGGAGGTCAGAAGATTAATGGCCAATGTCTTCACTATTTCAATCCCCCCCACATGAGTTTCTGAAGCTGTATTAAGTCACCAAATAGTAACTAGAATTAATATGGAAATGTGTCATAGTACTCAAGAGGTTAAACACTGACCTCTCTCACTGCAATATTCACAACAACCACATTAAGCAAGACTATGTGTATCCTTTATTTTTCTATTTATTTTTTCGTTGCCGTTAGCTGTCAAACTATCCCTTGAAAACATTGTGACTTCCTCTAGAGCACGTTACAAATAGTTAAGATAAGACTGACTACGTATTTTCAAATATTTCGTTGTGTTCCCCACGTCAGTGTTTGCAACTGTTGAAGTCTTACCAGTACCATGACTCCTCATATTATATACTCTCCTCTCTTCACTACGGAAATCTTTTATTCGTAAACACTCTTCTCTAGAATATTTACAAAGACGATAATGATAAATAAAGTTCTCTCACTGCTTTTTGCTATTAACGTTGCCTATTAAAC
>NC_059295.1:16193440-16203440 GCF_017591435.1 Portunus trituberculatus
GAGAAAACAAGGGAAGCAGCAAGAAGCCATCAAACCTACACGTGGCGGTCCTCCCTGAGTACATTGAGTTGTGCAGGTGTCTTGAAGCTCCGCCACATGCAGCATTTTATCATGGGAGAGAGTAAACAGAGCTGAGTGTACCTGAGTGTAGCAGTGGTTTGATTGACTTGAAATGGTGAAGGTAGTGTTGTTTCTGTAATGTGCTCATGTCATTATCATTATTATCATTATCCTTATTATCCTTATCATTATCGTTGGATCTAATAGAAGTGTTTAAGTGAAAATAGGTTACAATAGTGATCGGGTGTATAAGATTCTGAAACAAAGAGGATATAATACTGGTCATGTATACAAGATTATATACAAAAGTAGTAATTAGGAAAGGATTAAAGATGGAGGAAGTTATCATCATCATCATCATCATCATCATCATTATAGCAGGACCCTCACCAGAAAATAGATTATCCTTACTCATTGAATTTTTACTTTTTTTTTTTTTTGTAAGGCATCATCTGCTTTCCCTTTCCTTTTCTTTTTTTCTCTTTTTTCCCTTGATCAAGCTCCCTAATTCATAAATAAGAGTAAAAAGCATACTTCATCTAGAAACGAGTTATGAACACATGTATTTAATGATATAGATTAGTGAGTGGGAAATTGTTGTTGCTATTGTTGCTGTTGTTGTTGTTGTGGCGGTGGTGATGATGATGATGATGATGATGATGATGATGATGATGATGATGGTGATGATGATGATGATGATGATGATGATGATGATGATGATGATGATGATGATGATGTTGGTGATGATGATGATGATGATGATGATGGTAATGACGATGGTGATGATTACGGCAGTAGCAACAATAACAATGTGATCCTTATCATCATCCTTGCCTTCATCATTATCATCAATAGGTCAGTATTAGTATCAACAACAACAACAACAACAACAACAACAACAACAACAACAACAACAACAACAACAACAACAACAACAACAACGATAACAACAAGAACACCAACAATAACGTTAATAATGATAAGGATGACAATAATGATAATAATAATAATAATAATAATAATAATAATAATAATAATAATAACAATAATAATAATGATAGTAATAGTAATAATAATAATGATAATAATAGTAATAACAATAACAAAAATCATACTAATATGTAACAGTAACAATAGCAGCGGCAAGAGGGATAATATATATAAAGCAAACGTGTATTATCTTCCTCTCTAAGCTGCAGCTCATATTGTCAGGACCAAGGACAAGAGCAGCAGCAGCAGCAGCAGCAGCAAGATTAGGAGGAGGAAGAGGAGGAGGAGGAGGAGGAGGAGGAGCAAGAGCAACAGCAGCAGCGGGCGGTGGCGGCAGGTGGTGGTGGTGGTGGTGGTGGTGGACGAGGACGACTAGCCTGAGGGCGGCAGGTGAGCTTTACACCTGTGCCATCACCACTCACCACATATGTAGCATGCCACCACCATCACCACCGCCACTAGCAGCCACTGCATTCTCACCTCGTTTCTTCAACTGCTCACATTATTACCATTACTTCTATCATGAGCACAGACCTCACATCGGTTGGCCTCAAGTCTCTTGTTTATATTCGTATAATTTCTACCACCACTACTCATAAACCTCACCACTAACCACTAAAGTCAACACCACACATACCTGCTATTTCTTCTATTGATACTACTACTAGTACTGCTACCACCACCACCACTACTACCACTACTACCACTACCACCACCACCACTAGCACCACCACCACCACCACCACCACCACCACCACCACCACCACCACCACCACCACCACCACCACCACCACCACCACCACCACCACCACCACCACCACCACCACCACCACTGCACCACCACCACCACCACCACCACCACCACCACCACCACCACCACCACCACCACCACCACCACCACCACCCACCACCACCACCACCACCACCACCACCACCACCACCACCACCACCACCACCACCACCACCACCACCACCACCACCACCACCACCACCACCACCACCACCACCACCACCACCACCACCACCTGCCACCACCACCACCACTGCTGCCACTGCTGCTGCCACCACCACCACCACCACCACCACCATCAGCATTACCACCACCACCACCACCACCACCACCACCATCACTACTACCACTACCACTGCCACTGCTGCTGCTGCCACCACCACTACTACTACTACTACTACTATCAGTATTACTACTACTACTACTACTACTACTACTAATATTACTACTACTGCTATCAGTATTATCATTACTACTACTTCCATCACCACAATTTGTATAACTCAAAAATAGGCGCTAATCCATTTGCTTACAAAGGTTCCATCACTTCCATAAGTGTGTGTGTCATTTGGTGGCTGGTGTTATTTCATTAGTGTGCCATCACTCTTCGCTCTCACCACCAACATCTGTTATCATTGCTTACGTCACTGATTTCTCTACAACTGTTGAAATGTACAGGGCTGGATTTTTTATTCACTTTTTTTTTTATTTCCAGTTGATATCCTTCATTGAGTTCATAGTACCAAGAAAAGCTGTTTAATAAATCTCTCTCTCTCTCTCTCTCTCTCTCTCTCTCTCTCGTTGTTTGTTGAAAATCGTGGGGGTGTTTGGTGAGGGTGACACGTGTGTGTTGATGTAGAGGCGCGACGTGCTGTGTGTGTGTGTGTGTGTGTGTGTGTAGGATATGAAGGGCGGGAAGGTCGTCGCAAATCTCCTTGCAAGTCTGCTTTTTGAAGTGCGTGCGTCTGTGCGTGCAGTCGGCGGCAGCTGCAAACACACACACACACACGCACACACCTCTCATCTCTGCTGCTGCTGGCGACTCTTGCTGGCGACCCACGTGGCTAATGTTACCTAACGCGCATGCGCTCCAGCCGAGCGCGTGCCTATCCCAGCGATGCCAGCTAGTCCTTTACCTCTATCTCAGGCTCAGCGGCAGGAATATCATTAAAATACAGGTTTCAAAGAGTTATAAGCCGCGATATGTGGTGTGAGTTGGAGTGCATCATCAGAGAAACTCGTCTGACGGAAGCAATACGGGTGACGAATAGCTGGCACCGCAACTCAGGGTGCCATTCGGGAAGGGGAGGTGCAGGAGGAGGGGGCCGAGGGCGGGGAGGGTAAGGGGGGGAAGGAGCAAGCCAGGCAGCACCACCGCCACCACCACCGCCGCCGCCAGGTCAGTCTACAGTGAACCGTGGTCGTGAGCGTTTCCGTGGCGTCCGTCCTCGTCTCTGTTCCTTCTCTCTCTTCTTTCTCACACCCGCTCACCACCACCACTACCACCACCACCATACTCACCTCCACCCCCAACACCGCCATCATGCTCATGCCCGGCGCGCTGCCCGCTTCCATGTCCTCTGCCATCACCTCGCCCACGTTGCACCATCAGGCGTTAGAAGGCGTGAACCAGAAGGACACCACCTTCACCAAGATCTTCGTCGGCGGTCTGCCTTACCACACCACCGACAAGTCCCTGCGCGAGCACTTCGAGGTGTATGGCGAGATCGAGGAGGCGGTGGTCATCACGGACAGACAGACGGGAAAGAGTCGAGGCTACGGGTTTGTAAGTATACACACACACACAAACACACACACACGTCATACTATATTGAACTACCGCCGCTCATCTGGCATAGTATATTTTTTTGTGTGTTTTTATTATTTTTTCATGCAGTGCCCTCCTTTAGCTCCTCCTCCTCCTCCTCCTCCTCCTGGTGGTGGTATTATGTGTAAGGTTACGTATGTGTACTGTTGTGTTCTAGAAGCGACTGTGTCACTCTCAGCGGCCAGTCGGCGTCAGTCTGTCAGTCAGGGAAGTGGCGGGATGGTTGTGACTAGGAATAATCACGCAGAGTTTTGTAATGTTAATTTTTATTGCTTTCGCTCGTGCAGTACGGTACGTTTATTTTGGCTGTGTTGTTCTCTCTCTCTCTCTCTCTCTCTCTCTCTCTCTCTCTCTCTCTCTCTCTCTCCAGGATGCGCTATCTTCTGTCCCAGCTGGTTATCTTTGCCACATCCAACCAACCCGCGCTGTACTACCCTCTCTCTCTCTCTCTCTCTCTCTCTCTCTCTCTCTCTCTCTCTCTCTTAGGTAGCGTGTCGTTGCAGTGTATTGATGACGAGGTGTAAATTGTTTTAGGTATGGTTCTCTCTCTCTCTCTCTCTCTCTCTCTCTCTCTCTCTCTCTCTCTCTGCAGTGACCACGTAAAAAAGTAAAAAAAACAACACTACTGATGAATTTTGAATCAAGTCATGTGTGTTTTTACTGAGCAGGAGAGAGAGAGAGAGAGAGAGGTGAGGGAGTGGAAGGGGAGGCATGTAAGATCACGCACTTCACACATACAGTATTCCATGACATTATTATTATTTTTTACGTTATTTCTTTTTATCTTTTTATTTTTTAACCTTCTCCTGTTTACTCTCCTTACCCACTTACTCACTCACTCTCTCTCTCTCTCTTTTTTTTCCCTTAGTCTACACGCTCGTCTGTCCATATCTGCCTACCTGCACTCAATATTCTCTCTCTCTCTCTCTCTCTCTCTCTCTCTCTCTCTTACGTACACACTCAAACAAATCCACTCACTTAGCCTCTCACTCATCCACTCTCTCTCTCACACACACTGTTAGTTATCAGCAGCAGTCAACCACTCACTCACTCACGCCCATGCTCACTGTTATTGCCAACACACACACACACACACACACACACACACACACACACACACACACACACACACATACACAACATAGGTAGGCAATTTATTCAAGGATGGATGCTGAGAGAGAGAGAGAGAGAGAGAGAGAGAGAGAGAGAGAGAGATTACATCCCCCTCTTCTACTCTTTCCTCCTCTATCTATGCTTTTCCCTGCGTGTTTACCCCCTGAGAGAGAGAGAGAGAGAGAGAGAGAGAATGAAACTAACGAGATGAAGAAAGAAGGATCGAGAAAAAAAAAAAAGAAGGAAGAAGAGGAAGAGGAGAAGAAGGAGGAAGGATGAGAATACCTCTTTTTTTTTTTTCCTCCTCCCCTTTTTTTTCTCCCTGTCTGTTTTGCTTAATGTTTTCTTTCTCCTGTGAAGTACTTCCCGTAGGAGGGGTGAGGGGAGGTGGGGAAGAGGAAATAGGGGAGGGGGGAGTGAAGGGGGAACGAAGGGTAGAGGTGTTTTGTGAATGGGAGGAGCTTTTGTAGAAGGTAGGAAAGAGAGAGAGAGAGAGAGAGGAAGGGAGAGGAGGAAGATAAGAGAATGGGAGGAAGAGGAGAATAGGAGCTAGGGAGAAGACAAAAGACATGGTGAAGAGGAGGAGGAAGAGTAGGGATGTAAAGACTGAGAGAGAGAGAGAGAGAGAGAGAGAGAGAGAGAGAGAGAGAGAGAGGACGAAAATATAGGTAAGGTTAGGTAGAAAGAGAAGCAGCAGGAATAGGAAGAAGGCAACAAGGAGAAGGAAGACAAAGAAGAGGAAGAGGAAGAAGAAGGAAGAAGGTGTAGTTAGATTAGATACAGCTATAGAAGAAGGAAGGAAGAGTAGGACGAAGACGAGGAGATTGAAGGAGGAAGAGGAGAAGAAGGTAGCTTAGATTAAGTGATTAGGTTAGGTTAGGTTAGTTACATCAACACTAGTAAAAGAGGAGGAGGAGGAGGAGGAGAAGGAATTAAAGGTAGGTAATGCTGCGGAAGGAGAAGGAAGAGTAGGAAGAAGAGGAAGAGGTTGAAGGAGGAGTAGGAGTTAGGATATAGCTATTACATTAGGTACATTAAAACATCTAGAGAGAGGAGGAGGAGGAGGAGGAGGAGGAAGGTAGGTGTTGCTGCAGGAGGAGAAGGAAAAGTAGGAAGAAGACGACGACCAGGAGAAGGAGGAGGAGGAGGAGCATTCGTATGGCAGAGAGCCACGCTGGGACTAATGCTACTATTTTGGTCTGACTGCCGCTGCTCCCTGCGAGGCGAACTTCCCTGTCACACCCTGCCCTCCCCTGCCCCGTGCCCCCTGCCATACCCCCAGCCGTGCCCTTTAGTGCCCTACCATTCCCTTCCCTGCTACCTCCCACTGCCACTGTCGTCTCTCTCTCGCTCTCCCCTCCCTCTCCACCCGTACCTCCTCTCTCTCTCTCTCTCTCTCTCTCTCTCTCTCTCTCTCTCTCTCTCTCTCTCTCTCTCTACGAGCTAACTTTGTCGTCTTCTGTATTTTCTTCTTTCTTTTCGTCTTTTCTTAATTTATTTTTGCTTGTGTGTTTTTTTTTTTTTTGCTCATTTTTCTCTTCTTTCTTTCTGTCTTTCCGTCTCGTCTCTTTTTTTCTTTCTATTTTCGTTTTATTTTCTTCATTCTTTCCTTGTCTTGTTTTTCCGCTCTCCAATTGCTTCCTTATTTCCTTGTTTTCTTTTCTGATTTTTTCTCTTTTCTTCCTTATTTTTTTTCTGTGTTTTTGTCCTCCCTTTCCTTCCTTCTTCCTTCTTCCTTCTTCCTGGCCCCCTCTTCCCCTCTCTTTTTTTTTCTTCTCTCTTATATCTCAGTCTTTAATTTATATTTCCTCTTTCATTAAATTTCTATTACATTTTTTTTTCCATGACATTTTTTCCCTTACCCTACTGTCTTTTCTGCTACATTTCTTATTTTTTTCCTTAATTTAATTCCTGTCTGCTCTCTCTCTCTCTCTCTCTCTCTCTCCAGCTCCCTCTGTCGCCTGTTGCAGTGCCTCCTCACTCCTCCCTTCCCCCTCTCCCTCTTTCTTCCTTTTCCTCCCTCCTTTGCCAGCTCCCTCTCTCTCTCTCTCTCTCTCTCTCTCTCTCTCTCTCTCTCTCTCTCTCTCTCGTCCTCACTGTTCCCTACCATCTCCCTCTCTCTTCCCGTGCCATTACTTTCCTCCTCCTCCTCCTCCTCCTCCTCCTCCTCCTCCTACTACTTTTCCTCCTCCCTCCTCCTCCTCCTCCTCCTCCTCCTCCTCCTCCTCTTTTTCTTGCTTTTCTCTCTTCTCCGTCACACTGCATTGGGTTGTTGCTCTCTCTCTCTCTCTCTCTCTCTCTCTCTCTCTCTCTCTCTCTCTCTCTCTCTCTCTCTCTCTCTCTCACACACACACACACACACACACACACACACACACACACAAACACATCTTTTCCTGTAGTGTCTGTAACGAGAGAGAGAGAGAGAGAGAGAGAGAGAGAGAGATTAAAGTTTTCTCGACTAAAAACCAATATTGGAATAATTAAGGTTTAGGTAACCAATGTTATCTTCTTATCAGTAGAGGGAATTTTATAGTGTAAAAATATTCTGGCTTTATATGTTGTTGGTAAGAATATATACAATTTAGATAGTTACTTGTGATTTTATACACATTACCATTATTATTACGTATAGTGTGTGTGCAGACTAGGTTAGGTTAGGTTAGGTTAGGTTAAGTTTCACCACGACCATTTTTCAAGTCCCCTTTAGACAATTAGCTGGGTTTTCAAGACAGTTTCTCCTTATGATCTTGCTAATCCATCACCAAAACCATAAAAGTACCCTTAAAAACATGAGTATCTTCAATTAGAGCCTTTGGAAATAGTGGTTGTGAGAGTGCAAAGCGTTTCTGAGTAGGGCTGTAAGTTAGATCAGGTTAGGTGGAAGAAGGTTTACTGCTAATGACTGTTAAGATGTGGTCAGGTCAGGTTAGGTTAGGTCAGGTCAGGTCATGGTATAGGTAGGATAATGTTTTATAGTGTATGTGTAGACTATATAGTTTAGGTTAAGTGAGTTCAGGTTAGGTGGAAGAAGGTTAGGTCATGGTATAGGTAGGAGAATGTTTTATAGTGTATGTACAGACTAGCTTAGGTTAGGTCAGGTTAGGTGAAGGAAGGTTTACTGCGAATGAATGTAAGATGTGGTCATGTTAGGTTAGGTCAGGTCATGGTAGGTAGGAGAATGGGAGAAGAATGTTACTGTAAGGCGTGGTCAGGTCAGGTTAGGTTAGGTGAAGTCGAGTTATGTGGTAGAAGATTTACTGATAATGACTGTAAGGGGTGGTTAGGTTAGATTAAGTTAGGTCATCTCAAGTAAGGTGGTAGAAGATTTACTGATAATGACTGTAAGGTTAGGTTAGGTTAGGTTAGGTCAGGTCAGGTCAAGAAAGGTGGTAGAAGATTTACTGCTGGTGACGATACATGCGTGGTCAGAAGTCGAGTTGATCGTTGGTGTTTGTTGGTTTCACGTGTGTTTGCCTTTATTTCCAAGTGCTCAAACCTGCCGACTAGCTTCGCAAAACACGTGGTAACTGATATTTATGAATTCTTAAACTACGAGTAATCTTCCGCCCTCATTTCTTTTACATTGAAGAGTAAAGCTTTCTGATCTATTGCTTATCTTAACACAACCTGAATAATGATGAACTGCTAGTTTATGTTAAGTTAACCCGCTTTCACTGATACTCTGTGTTTTTTTCCTCAATTTTTGTGTCATGAGATCTGTTCCTTATCTCTTCACGGAGCATAATACTGACAGATCATTTAAATACTCTTCTCTTTTATTTCCACTCCGTTGTTGTGCTTTTGTTCAACTATTAAGCTCCCATATCTGCTTCTTTTCTCTTTACGGAACTCTGAATATTGATGGATAATTAAATAACCTCTTTTTATTTCCACTTTGTTCTTGTGTTTTCGTTCAACTCTTAAACTCCCATACCTGCTCCTCCTCTCCTTACGGACCTCTAAATATTGATAGTTTCTTAGGCACCTATTCTGAAACACTTCTACGCCACATTTCCAGTATTTTCCAAGGGCTCCAGTTAAAGTGTTACGGCTTTTTAAGGGTGTGTCTATAATTCTAGTGACATGTTAATAAGGTTTCTGCATTGCCAATAGGAAAAAATACTCTTTAAAACGTGGCTAATCGTCTCTCTGTGGCCTTTGTAGATGATGGCAGTGAGAGAAGGAAGCGTTTCTGAATAAGGCGTTTAGATCTGAAGTGACGTGCGTTCACTTACACTGTTTTGTTTTCCTTCAGTTTTAAGCTCCGTTATCTGCTCGGTATCCCTTTTCCAAACCCTAACTTCGAGTGTCCTGCTTTCATTCCCACTGTTACGCGTTTGTATGTCTCCCCATCGACTAACAACATCACGAAGCTTCAATATTGAGAGCCTCTTAGCAGACTTCGAGGAGCTAAACGTGGCTTTATTTCCGCAGCGTTACAGTGGATGTGCCTCTCCTCAGTTTTTCCTCTGATCTGCTCCCCACTCCCCATAGTCTCCTTACAGAATCTGACAACTGGTAGACTTTTAAAGGTCATAGGACTGATAATTGATAGAATGTGGAAAGGTTACACGTGTTGAGATTGAAGCAAAGTGTCCAACTCAGTGAAGGAAGGGGAGGTTTAATGCCTTCATATAAATCAATAATAATAATAGTAGTAGTAGTAGTAGTAGTAGTAGTAGTAGTAGTAGTAGTAGTAGTAGTCCTCTCGATTTTTTTCTCCTTATTCCACTTCCTGTTTTTCATTCTCATTTTCTGAAGTTTGTTTATTATTTTTTGTGGAACGACACCATAAACTACCTCTTTTCTAAATACATTTTCTTATATCCATTTCTTTCCACGAGAAAAGGAAAAAAAAAACATCTACGTATTATAACAAACAAAGATTTTCCTCCCCCAATCCTTTCACGGCTGCGTGCAACAATAAACGACACAAAAATTAATGTATAGCAACTTTATAGACATCTACCAAACAGAACAGAGTGAAAAGAGAGAACAGATTTAGCAACTTCTGGGTAATACAACGTTCAGCTGTGGATGAAGATCAAAGAAATGTCTCTTAAGTGATTAGTAATTAAGTAAAGGTGCATCCAAAATAAGTTAACCCCTTTTAGTACCATGACGCGTTTTCATATTCATTCTGGTTACTATTTTGGCGATTTTATACAGCATCAGAAACATTTGTTAGGGTTAGAATAATAATGAATCTGGCCATT